>NW_020799091.1:129589235-129593466 GCF_003259725.1 Athene cunicularia
AGGCATCATGAAGAGGAAGAAGCAACAGAACTGGAGTGTCAACAAAGTGTGAGGAGTACTGAGGGAGGATTATGTGTAGGGCCATGGGGAAGCAGTAAGTGATGTTGTTGGGGACCTGTATGTATGCATGCATGGCAAGTGCTCTCACATTAGGACTGGAACATGACCCTTGCTTGGACAAGCTTACCTATATTTTTTTCATGATGTTTTGTTTCAGACTCTGCTTCCTGCCATGCTGTATTAGAATCACAACATCTGTATATGAATCCCAAAATTTGTAGATGAATCACAAAAGGAGAAATTTTGTCTCCTTTTTTTTTTCCCTAAACCTTTCCTTTCTCATAGATACTCCTTCATGTCTTCATTTAAACACTGACTGCTCTTCAAACTCCTTCCTGACAGTATCTGATAACTAAGTAAATTTTTTAGGCTCTAATTGTGTTACCAACTACTGAACAAATACATCAGGATATTTAAAGTCCAAGAGGGGTGTGGATTTATATAGTCAGCATTCAGCCTCCCTCAAACTCCATTCTAGAATAACAGCCCCGGATTGCTCTTCAGTGACAGAGCCCACTACTACATGAAAGAAAAATAAAAAACAAACACCAAAAAACAAAACTAAACAAAAACCTGCTTTCCTAAGATCCCAGAGGTTGAGACTATGGGAAGCATGTTCAATGTTTTCTCAAAGAAAGTATTCACAGCAATTTTATTTTTTTTTAATTTTATGAGTAATATGCTAGAAGAAATTGTAAGAAACAATGCAAAATTAAATTTGGTGAATGTGCCGAGGGGTAATCCTTAGAGAAGCATTATATATCTTGAATATTCAAACATGGGCATGATGGTAATTACTTCATTACATATATTCAATTTACTCTTGTATATGCAATATTATCTTCCATAAGGAGCAGTAAACTGCAGAACATATTTTAGTAAACACTATTCTGAGTAAACAGAAATGGCTTGAATGTGCACTTCCATGCATAATAATGTAGCAATGAAATACTGCTCTGACAGAGCTGCTGAGTGTATGGGAGATCACATCCTCTGACGTGTTCCTCAGTGTTAGCAGGATCTTATTTAAAGGCTCTAAGAAACAGCCTTTAAGTGTTCTTGTGTCTCCTGACCTGGGGTGGGAATACAGGTGTTCCTTTTGTTCAGGTAAATTAAAACAAAAATTAAGGTAGTTCCATTATTCTTGTAGAGGCTATGATACAAATGCAGTTATAGCCCAATCCATTCATATAGACCCATATGGATGTATGTATATATGTGCATATGCACGCACACGTGTGTGTCCTTAAATATATACGTATTTCCAGTGAAGATGCTGCTCTAAAAGCTTGAAGAAGAGGTGCCTCCTAGCAGGCAATGGAGATTTGTAGATCCGCTTTATTCTAGTTTTTTTCCTTCATGTAATCACTTCCGTATTCCTCATGTGACTAAAACAATGTCCCCTTATATTTCAGATGCATTTTCAACCATATGGTCAGTTGTGCAAGACAGTCTTTTTATGTGACTTAGTACAGGAGTGCACAGTTAGCCATCAGCCAAATACATCCAGCAAGCTGTATACAATCTGTTGTATTCACTTTGGAGAGAACCTGCATTAAAGAACCAGTATTGAGGACAGGAACAGAACAGGAATATTTTGACTAAATACTTGTTGTCAGAAGATGCTGATTCATTGAAATTAAGCTTTTTACAGAAAATAGCTACCTCCTTGGGCATTTTATGTTGTCTTCTTTTCAATTAAAAAAAGTTTTATTTGAGAGGTAAAGATGACCTTTCTGTTTTAGAACAGAATGTAAATTCTAGTTTAAAAATAAGAAAAACTAACATATCTATTTAAAAAATGCAGTATTTGGAAATGTTCAGGAGAGACCACCCATTCAACTGAACATGTGGAAAACAAATATCAGCATCCTTCTCACTTGAGGTGGGATCCTTTTTAATCACTCTTTCTAGTTTTCATGATATTGTTAAAGTTCTTTCCTTACTCAAATGAACGTGTCTCTCTAGTCACAGTACTCTTCTACCTGTGTTTCCTTCCTCTCTGCAGAAGTTCTACACCATATTTTAAGCCATAATTCAAGGGCATAAGCATTATGTCCCCTCTTAAAAGGCACCCAGTAGTTTTGGAAAAGAAAACAGCCACAGAATGTGCACATGCACTTTTGGATGCACGTGATTTTCTCTTTGCTTCCTCCCTTCTGTGTACTTCTTGCATGTTATGTTGAAGGTTTCAATACCAAATTCTCTGCTGATACAAACAGGTTAAAGGTAATTGTAATCAAGACATCTGCAATTCTTTATACCGGTAGATAATTTATTCTGTTTTACCTTTTTTCTAAAGATGCCTCTTCCTACTGCTGCCCTCCAAGCCTCCTGAACTGAAACCCTCCCCCCTGCTCTTTTTGATGTTTCTTCACCATGGAGGCCAGCAAGCCATGGATTGACGGGTTGAAGAGCCATCACTTTTTCTTTTTAATTGCAATGCAGTGAACTGAGAATATATGCAAAGTCATGCGGTGTGATGGGACAAGAGGGTCAATACCAGCTAAGGTGGAAGGGTGTCGGGTATGAAATTTCCAACAGGGAGGACAGTAGTCTTCATGTGAAGAGACAACTTTTTGACACACTTTAACTCAATCACTTATGATCATCTGACTCTACTGTTCAGAAATAAGTATAAAAAGCTAGTTTAAATTGACTTAAAGCCCATGTAAAAGGTTGCACCAGTTCAGTTGAATTCATTTTACACCTGATTATTTAAATTAATACCACTTTTGTGTGCAGATAATATCTAAGTGTTACGCTTTGTGGATGTACTGAGTCCTACAGAGAGAACAGAAATGGCCAATATTTTTTTTTTCCCACAATCACACCCCACTGGGACTGAGAAAGGAGTTTTAAAAGATTGAAATTTGACTTTCCTGGACACTTTCCTATTCAAGGTATTCCAAAGAGCTTTTCAGTAACAAGCTGGATGCTGGTGCTACAGAGACTGCACAGGCAAACACAGAGACTGTTCATTCAGCAGCAATAGCTCCAAAAGAGCTATGGAGGTTGAAGTCTCTATTGCTAAAAGGAACTGCTTGCAACCTGCCTTAGAAGTAATTTCTCTGGGACATGCCTGTGGATGGCCTTCATCCTGATGAGCCTGAATTTCAATCTGACACCAGGTGCCATTGCAATATTCATGTCACTCTTTAGGAAGCCATAAAGCAAGCTCACATGCATAGGATGGGTCCTGGGAAGTTAGGGGAGGATGCTGTGAAGGTGGACTGGAATAGAGCCCTCCTGGGGGAGAGGAGATATGGAGACAGAAGCCATGAGGCCGATTAGCGCTGCTGGCATGGAGTGAGTATGTTACAGCTTCTGCCAAATTCAAGCTGCAGTGAAGGATATTCAGACCCTTTTTCTTAGGCTGTCTTGGTGCTTGGCATCTAGACAAAGACTGAAGGCTGCTGCTGGGTACATAAATAGAACCAGCCTGAAGTTTTCACACACACACACACACACACACACACACATATCATTGCATCACCTGGAAACATCTCAATTAAATGGAAGTATGATCCCCACCAACCCATAGATATCACTCTTAAATGTCATTAGGTTTAAATTACGTTTGCTCCAAGAGATGTCTCGATTAAATGAATTTCCTGATTAAGTCCAAGTGGCATGTACTTTAATATATTCTACCATACACACGTGTTTTTTTCTGTTTTTATTGTTTGACTCCAGTTTCTGGCTGTCATAGCATTAAGTCCTCAGCTAAACCCTTAAATGCAAAAACTCTGCATACACAAGCCATTTTATCTTTGCAATGTCATTTTCCCATTTTATTAAAGGGAAGAGAGCTGGTTTCAAAAATAAGTGCTTTGGTCATACAGGAAAAATAGTACATGTTGTAGGGGGAGGCGCTCGGAAGATCTCGCGATGTACGGGAAAAACAGGAGGCACATAAAAAGATCTCGTGGTGCACGGAAAGTACAGGGAACTAAAGATCTCGCGATGTACAGAAAGGGGTATATAAAGCAATTGCACGGTTAATAAATCGAACAGATAGCATCCACCATATTGGTGTTTGTGCTTTGTTTCCCGCGGAGGTTAACCTCCTGCAAGGGTCAGCTGTGATCTGAACGCCGCATTCCTGTGGCTTAGCAGATGGAAAAAGACAGCTAATGCCTTACCACAACAATATGTAAACCCGGTGTAC
>NW_020799091.1:129593516-129616229 GCF_003259725.1 Athene cunicularia
ACAGGATTTTCTGTGGCCTTTGGCTACATAGATCCTTTGTGAGACAAATCATCTCGCCCAGACCTAACATATGGGTAACTATAGCAAATGAGATGGGAAAAGCACTCTTTTGTTTATCACAGGTCAACACCATTGCCCAAAATATTAATTTTGGTGGCAACAACACAAACATTTGGTAAGGTTAAATTAATGGATGGTGGAAAGGTGTGGTGCAAATAGAACCATTTTCTTTAATAACCTGGAGAAGAGGTTACGCTTGTGTGTTCACAGGTCACGGTCCCTGGTGATTACTGACAAGGTGTGTGCAACCACACCTGAGGTATGAGGCAGTCAGCACTCAGGATCCAGCTGTGGGTGCTGTGGATGCATCTGTACCAAGTGTTCGCAATCTCTTCAACTGATCTTTTTAAGCAGAATGTCTGGGTAATGTTTGCTACTGTGACAGAACGAACCACACTACAGTTGCCTTAATGAAATATTTAGATTTATTAGTTAATAGTGGAATATGTAGTTTAGATAAAATGTAGTTATTAATAAGGATGAAATGCTGTAAGAATGCATGTATTGAACTTACTTTGTTTAGGAATATTAAGAATTAAGATCTTAAGTGTTTAACCTTATTTAGAAACTCCTTTGGTTTTCCCCCTGGAGTACTGGCCAGACTCTGGGTGGAACCCAACAGGAGGATGAAATCAGATGTTTCCGCTCAAAGAAAAGTGCCAGTTATTTTGGCCTGTTGATTTAGAGGCTGGACCTGCTTGCAGCGACGTTGGATGCCTCACCTACGGATGGACGCATCGCATAGGATTTCCGGTTTGTGAGGAAGGGCACTCGCTGCATTCTCGCTGCATCCAGGGTTCCCTAGCAATTGCGGATTTGAATGTTAGTATTTCTATTGATTAAGTGTGCTACTTCATATTTTCCTCATTGTTTATTTTTGTAGTAATTAGTCACATCCCTTAATTATAAGTAGTGAAATTAGTTTATCTTTTAATTAATAATCATGACTGCTGTATTGTTTTAGCCTTCTGTGGAACTATTCTAAGTGTGCTTTGTTTTTGAAGTTTGACTAACCCTTGATTGAGACAGCTCTCAGATGGGTCTTGCGGGCGCTGCCACGAAACAAAGAAAGGGAAGATCCGGAAGGCATCGGTCTTATACAACTTCTGACGCATGGTCGATAAAGCATGGGGAGGGGGAAGTGTAGGGGGAGGCGCTCGGAAGATCTCGCGATGTATGGGAAAAACAGGAGGCACATGAAAAGATCTCGTGATGCACGGAAAGTACAGGGAACTAAAGATCTCGCGATGTACAGAAAGGGGTATATAAAGCAATTGCACGGTTAATAAATCGAACAGATAGCATCCACCACATTGGTGTTTGTGCTTTGTTTCCCGCGGAGGTTAACCTCCTGCAAGGGTCAGCTGTGATCTGAACGCCGCATTCCTGTGGCTTAGCAGATGGAAAAAGACAGCTAATGCCTTACCACAACAATATGTAAAGCTAAATTTAAAACAGTTGATTAGGGAATCAACAGAAATCTTCAGCAGACTGCATCTGTTGAAGGGGTGAATGCAGATTATGTACAATCAAATGAGTATGAGGTATTTTCAATTTTCCTGTCAGATTTCCTGCTCATTACCTCAAGGCTGGGCTGAATTGAGTCCAGTCTAACTTTTCTCTCTATGGGTGTTCAGAAATGTTACAGTAAAAGTTCTCTGCTCTGCTGATCTTTTCCTTTTCCTTCCTTCATACCTGGTTGTAAATTACCAAACTAGAAACTTGAAAACTTCTGGCATTTGTCCATTGAAAATTAATTTCCAGAGTTTCAATTGATGATTTGAAAACATTGAAAAAAAATGTCAGAAACCTTTGTAAATTTTTTTTTGTTGCTTTTTTTTTGTCAAGAAGGTGGAAAAGAGGAGCGTTGAGAAAGGACTGGGGAAACCTGGTTTTTCTGATGGTGAAAGAGGAGACAGGTCAGGAATATGACCCAGAGTGACATCAGAGCTTCATGGAAATCAGCCAGATTCAGAGAAGGTTTGTTACAGGCCAAGGTAATTCATCACCACCTTTTCTCTTACTCTTTTCATATAAGACACAATGTCCACTACTAGCTACAAAGCACCTCAATGAAAAATCTGTGAATCTGAAGTCCTGGTGCCTAATCAGCTGTAGGTCAACATATAATTCCTCTGCTCTGTATGCATGTAATTTCCCAGTGACAGAACAAATTCTGGAAGTGCACAAACTTTCAGGGGGAGGAAGAAAACCTGACATTCAAACATAACTGGCAGTCCTATCACTCTGGATATGCCACCTGACATCAGACAAGAAAATGTACAAGTAGATATAAGGAAAAATAAAAGCTAACAACTAGGGTGGTTAAGCGTCAGAACAAGTTTCCCATAGAGACTGTGCAACCTCCATCCTGGGAAATGTGCAAAATTCAACCAGAGAAGATGCTGAGCAATCTGATCCAACTGGAAGTTAACTTTGCATTGAACAGGGAGCTGGACTAGAGATCTTCAGATGTCTTTTCCAAGCCCAGTTATTCTATATTTTATGCAGCTATTCTTCCCAAGTAACAGGTATTCCATCTTCTGTCAAAATTAATGGGAATGAAATACCTAAACCTCATGGAAATCCCAGCCTGTGCTCTCCAGTCCTCTGACCTATAATCTCAGACAAGCTGCTGCTCTGAGCAGTCATATGAAGGAGCTACTCACCTGGCTCAGATTGGAAACTGCTTTTACAGTGGATGAGGCCCAGTCCAGTCCTCTGAGGAATGGAAGGTAAGTACAGAAAACTGTCTTCTCTAAGCAGTCCTGGAAGCTTTCTATGAATGTGTCAGAAAAAGGCTAAATAAGTCAGTAGCCTTTCATCCATGCAACTCAATGAAGGCACTGAACAGCTCTGTTGCTATTCAAACCTGAGTGCCATCTGAAGAAATAAAGAAAATGAGAATGTCGTAGTGCATTGCTGAAGTGCTAAGGCTTGGACAACTGGTTGAAGCCAGAGTTGACCTATAGATGAATCCTGTATATTCTATAACTAAAAACCATTGTGCTAGTAGGTATTGCACTAAGTTGTAACAACACACTTCTGCTGATGTAAAAAGTGCTAAAGCATTGAAGTACTGCAGCCTGAACAACAGGCCCCAAGCCAAAGCTGCTAACTTAGTCTGTAATCATTAACAAAGTATGTAAACTCGCTAGTGAAAGATACAGCTTAGACAAAATAGAATCGGGAGTGAGGAGAGAATGTATCCAACTTCCCTTGTTTAGCCTTGTTCAAGGCTGAGAACCCAAGTATTTGGCCTCTTTAGAAACTCCCTTGGTTTCCCCCCCTGAGCCCTGGCCAGGCTTTGGGTAGAATCCAACAGGAGAAGGAAACCAGAAATTTTCTGCTCAGAACAAAGGTGCCAGCTATTCTGGCTTGTCCATCTCTGGTATATAAGGCTGAGCCGGTTTGCAGCGACTTTGGAAGCCTCACCTGTGGGTGGACGCACCGCGTAGGATTTCCCACTTGCCGGGACAGGGTCTCCAAACCCTCGCTGTAACCGGGGCTCCCCAGCCACTGCAGGTCTGGGTGATGATCATATATGTAAGTGGTGATGTATGTTTTCTTAATCTCCATTCTCTCTCTTGTGTAGTAATGATTTAATGCATTACCCTGTTTTTAGCTGTTTGCTGCTTAAAGTGCACTGTTCTGCTATTTCTTACTGCATGTTTTCTGTATTACACTGTTATCACTAGTAAAATACGCCTGCTCTTTTCACTCTGGTGTCTGGGTATAATTGGTATCCTTAATCAGAAGAACAATTGCAAAGCTGAATAATAAAATTTGCCTCCATCATAGCTCTCTTCCATCATAGATTTTATTCACATAGCATTCCCCATTTTACAGATTGAGAAAGTGAGGCATACAGCAGTTTAATGGTTTGGCACATTACCTAAACCAAATAAAGTAATTTCATTTGCCTCACCCCTAACCTGACAACTGGTGAAAGTACAAAATATTAGAGCTGCTCTGAGTATAAAGACTATAAAGATGTAGTGAAGCTATACAGGGAGAACATTAGGAGAGCCAAAGCACAGCTAGAGCTCAACCTGGCTACAACTGTTAAAGATAATAAAAAATGTTTCTATAAATTCATTAATAACAAAAGGAGGATTAGGGAAAATCTCCCTCCTTTACTGGATGCAGAGGGAAATGTTGTAACAAAGGATGAGGAAAAGGCTGAGGTGCTCAATTCCTACTTTGCCTCAGTCTTGAGCAGTGGAACTGGCTGTTCCCTGGACACCCAGACCCATGAGCTGGGAGATGGGGAGGGGAAGCAGGTTGAGGTCAGCACAGTTGAAGAGGAGGTGGTTAGAGACTTGCTACACCCCTTGGATGCACACAAGTCTGTGGGACTGGATGGGTTACACCCAAGGGTGCTGAGGGTGTTGGCAGATGTGCTCGCCAAGCTGCTTTCTATGATTTACCTGAAGTCATGGCTAACTGGGGAGGTCCCACTGGACTGGAGGGTGGCAAATGTGACACCCATCTACAAGAGAGGCAGAAAGGAGGATCCAGGAAACTGTAGACCTGTCAGTCTGACCTCAGTGCCAGTTTTGGGCACCTCAGCACAAGAGAGATATCGAGGTGCTGGAGCGAGTGCAGAGAAGGACAACGAAGCTGGTGAAAGACCTGGAGAACAAATCCTGTGAGGAGCAATTGAAGGAGCTGGGAATGTTTAGTTTGAGGAGAAGGCTGAGGGGAGACCTCACCACTCTAAACTACCTGAAAGGACATTGTAGAGAGGTTGGTGCTGGTCTCTTCTCACAGGTGATTAGTGTCAGAACAAGAAGGAATGGCTTTAAACTGCAACAGAGGATGTTTAGACTGGACATCAGGGAAAAAATCTTCACAGAAAGAGTGGTCAGACAGTGGAATAGGCTGCCCAGGGAGGGGGGGTGGGGGTGGGGTGAGTCACCATCCCTGGATTTGTTTAAGGGTCATTTAGATGAGATGTTGGGGGATATGGTGTAGGGGAGAACTTTGTAGAGTAGGGCTGATGGTTGGATTTGATGATCCCAAGGGTCTTTTCCAACCTGAATGATTCTGTGACTGATTCTAAGTAAAGAAATTTATTTTCTTGACTCAAGCTGCCATAGCAGCTGTTTAGGTTGACTTAAAGAGAAAATAGAGCAAACATACTTTACCTTTGTCACAGGTGCTGAAAATGTTCTCTCTGTCACATCCTTGAACAGAGGACACATGGCTGGACTGGCCCTCACCACAACTGTCAGTCACAGACAGACTGGAAATCACAGCTCCTTCTTTGGACTCATGCTGAACACATTCAGGCATTCAAAATAAGCTTCTTATTTATCTTAGACTTTGCACCTAAAAGCACAAGCTGACTGCTTCTCTGAATGCCCTTGTACAACATAAAAGCCTTTCTCATACTTGTGATTTTCCACAGCTGCCTCAGGTGTCTGTAGTGCTGCAAACAGCAATTAGAGGACAAGGAACTTGTCTGTCAAAAACAGGTCCAAAAGACACCGTGTTTATCCCTCCTTTTACTTGCCTTCTAGCTGGCACAGTGAGATTGAGGTATGCACTTTGCCTTGGGACTCCTTTTTCTCTTCTGAACATAAATATTGTTCATACAGAAAATAATTGAGTCCTCAAGCCACTCATTTGAGTGGACAAATATAGATTGAAGGCTTCATGCTCCTGCTCTAATATGTTCACCCAGGTCCTGCTACTGCTTTGCTTGACTGACTTTAGGCTACTCTCCTCTCAGTGTCTTCCTTAGATCCTCTGAATCACTTCTCAGAGGCGATAAGCCTTTCTCCACAAAGTGGGCCTAAGTATTTCTCTCAAATATCTATTTCATCCAGAAACAATAGAAAAACTACAAGAGCAATGTCCTTGGCTAGGAAGACTCGGGACCATTTTGCTCTTGAAGTAGTACTAAATTGCAGTATGTGTCGGAGCTAGATTACAATGCATTTACTGTCCAGGACATCTTATGAAATACTGTGTATACCTCCTATACTCAGAATAATGACACAAATGATGGGACATCCACCTCTGCTTTCCATTATGTTAACTTTGAACACAATTGCCCTTGGCATGACAGCTTTCGAAGCAAGCAAAAAGTTTGATGTACCCACATTGTCTTTAAAAAAGACAAAGTATGCTGTGATTTCTTCTTGATTGATACTACTTTAGTAATGCAGTAGCACTGTCTTTTTTTATAGTATGTATTATCTTTATGCCCTGGAATATATGACTACCTCATCCCTGTTGTGTTGCACAAAGCTCATGGCATGATTTTCATGGGCAACATAAGCACATATTTTCCTAAGAAACGACAGCAGAAAGCCTTTTTATGCTCATGGCTACTAACATCATCTGCAATTGATCCAAAAAGCACCAGAGTGTTTTGATGATATTCTCCACAGCTCAGCTTCATTCCCTGCTTAATTATGCCCACCACAAAAATAAAATATAGCCAAGTCTTCTTTACCAGTATTCCTACGTATCAAGAAGACAGAACCAGGGTTTTCACAGTGGTGCATGGAAGGAGGAGACACAGTGGACATAAACTGGAATGAGAGGTTCAGATCAGATATAAGGAAAAACTCACATTGAGGACAAGAGTCGAGCAGTAAGACAGGCTATCCAGAGGGTCCCTGCATCCAGTTCTCCATCCTTGGAGGTTTTGAAGGCCTGAATGGGTACAGCCATGAGAGATCTGGTTTGACCTTAGAGCTGACTGTGCTTTGAGCAGAAGGTTGGACTAGAAGCCTCCTGAGGTGACTTCCAACCTGAATTATCCTATGGTTCTATGAAAAGGCAACTTTTTGTATGCTAGAATGGACAACAGTGAAAGAGTCAACCTCCTCATCCTATGTTAGTATGGACTGTAAACAGCAACAGTAGAGGGGGAACAACTGGTTATGACACTCATGGTCTTTTCTTTGGAGCTCTAGTCCAAGAAAACAGACACAATGTCTTCATGTTTTCTTGAAAGCCTATATCCAGCCAAGACTGAATGGTTCCCTTCAAACATCTTGTGTGTACCCTCAGTCATTTTGCAGATGACACCAAGTTGGGTGAGAGTGTTGATCTGCTCGAGGGTAGGGAGGCTCTGCAGAGAGACCTAGTGCTCTGGTTCAGCCAGGACAGAGTAAAGTTTTCCCCAGCAGAGAGAGAGAGGGAAGGGATCTCCAGCCGGGTTATTCATACCATGCTGACGTCAGGTCCAGTGGGTGGAACCCCTCTTCCTTGCTCCTTGGTGGGTTCGGGGGAGAATTTGGCTTTCTGTAGACCAGCTAGCGGTATTTCTCTGTATATCGTTTGTCTTGTTCACTGTTATTGCTGTTTATTTTTGTTACCATTGATACTGTTGTTATTCAGATTGTTCTATCACTCTGTTGTATTAAATTTCTTGTTATTTTAGCCGGGGTCTGTGTTTAACTTCCAGCCTGACCGGTGCGGGTGGGGGAGGGGCAACGGCCACGTGGTCCCTGATCCCGGCTACGATTAAAACTTGCACACCTAGACAGGCAGGAGCGATAGGCTGAGGCCAACTGCAGGAGTTTCAATAAGTCCAAATGCCAGGGACTGCACTTGGGCCACAACGACCCCCAGCAGCACTACAGGCTTGGGGAGGAGTGGCTGGAGAGCTGCCAGTCAGAGAAGGACCTGGGGGTGCTGATTGACAGCCGGCTGAATATGAGCCAGCAGTGTGCCCAGGGGACCAAGAAGGCCAATGGCATCCTGGCTTGTGTCAGCAATAGTGTGGCCAGCAGGGACAGGGAGGTGATCTTGCCCCTGTACTTGGCGCTGGTGAGGCTGCACCTTGATTACTGTGTTCAGTTTTGGGCCCCTCAGTACAAAAAGGACATAGAGTTACTCGAATATGTCCAGAGAAGGGCTACAAAGCTGGTCAAGGGTCTGGAACACATGTCCTATTAGGAGCGGCTGAGGGAACTGGGGGTGTTTAGTCTGGAGAAGAGGAGGCTGAGGGGAGACCTTATCACCCTCTACAGCTACCTGAAAGGAGGTTGCAGAGAGCTGGGTCTGAGCCTCTTTAGCCTAGTAGAAAGCGACAGGACAAGAGGGAATGGCCTCAAGTTGCACCAGGGAAAGTTCAGACTAGATATTAGGAAGCATTTCTTTACAGAACGGGTTGTTGAGTGTTGGAATGGGCTGCCCAGGGAGGTGGTGGAGTCCCCATCCCTGGAGGTGTTCAAGAGTAGGGTCGATTTAGAGCTTAAGGATATGCTGTAGGTGGGAACTGTGCTAGGCAAATGGTTGGACTAGATGGTCTCCAGGGTCCTTTCCAACCTAGATAATTCTGTATGATTCTGTGTGTATATTGTATGTTAGTGTATTCTCCTGTTAGGCAGACAAAGCTGTCATTTTCTGAACAGGACTTCTATGTTCAGACATGGATAGAACCCAAAGATCCTCATATCCTGGATTTGGAAGGGATGGAGTTCTTTTAGGAGCAGCCTGACAGATGAACAGATATGGAGAATCATCTTGTTAAATCTATTACTGTCACACAGGCCACAGATAGGATTTTACCTTGGCTTTCTTGTAGTAAAGTAGATGTTATTAAGCCAAAGAGCTTCCATCCCTACCTACTCTGACATGGCAGATCGAAGGACCTCAGTAGCACACCAACCCTCAAACACTGGCATGCTGCCCCTAGGCTTATTACTAGTGAGCCTTGTTTTATCCCTTTCCCACTTCAAATCTCTTTCAGTTTAAACCTGAAAGAGTTTAGTTTCAATGAGCCCTGCTAACTCCTGTGCAAAGAATCTTTTCCCCCTTTGAGAAAGGTGCACTCCATCTGTCACCAGCAGTCCTGGTGTCATGTAAATGGACCCATGATCAAAAACCCCAAAATTCTGCTGGTGACACCAAGGTCAGAGCTACAACATTTTTTTATATGTTAAGATACTACCATAACTCACATGTAAAAGGGCTGTAGACATCTAGCAGAGGTGTCAGACGGGTACAATGCCAAGCTGCTCTCCACTGACTGCATTGGGTTTAGCAGCTTTGAATAATAAGCAAGCTGAATCTTTCAGCTCTCTAGTAAACTCTGAGCTTTATTCAGATTGTCTGGCATTTAAGTTCATCTCTTGTTATCAGATAGAGAAATGCTGCTGGTTTTTAGTTTTGGTTTTGTTTTTTTGTCCTCAACTCCTTCTCCAGATTGTGTTCTGTAGCCACTCTTCTCCTCAAATTGCTACTGCCTGAGCACTGGAGCAGGCTGTGATGGATGCTTACCTCTTACCTACCCAAACTATCCTCTGTTCCACTGTCATCACCCAAATACCAAGAGTGGAAAACCAAATTAGCTATCCCATTCTGGGCAAAGCTGCTCTGAAACTAGATCAGAGGAACAGGTTTGTTCAGTATAGTTAGTTGACAGAAGCCATCTTTTTGTTACTATCAGATCACTTATGTATCTAGCATATAAAGGAAACTTAAGAGTTATAAATAGTTTTGGCCTAGGATATTAAATGGAAGATCTGGTATATATTTTTTTTGAATGGGTACTATGGGATACACTTAGCATAGGCTACCTTGGCATCATCCATCTGAAGTAATGAAAACTACCTGTTTCAGAGACAGAATATGAATTGCATGGCTATTCCAAGGGTGAGAAATATACAGCATTTATATGGAAACAAGTTGGCTACTATAATACCATCCAAAACAGGAGCGAAACACAACTCCTCTAGGATATTTTCATACACCCAGTGAACAATGACTTGACAGTAGATAGTAAAAAGTTTTCCTGAAGTATCTCCAAGCAGAGGGCCTCCCTGGCTTAGTTGGATCACCCTTGGCTCTAGGAATATAATTTGGATTAAGCTACTCAAAGTATTTATGTAGTTTATCCTTGTGAGTTTAGTTCCTGCCGCCTCAACTTTACACAGAAATATCAAGATTATAGCCTATGTGTGTTGATTTTAGAGGTGTGCTATGCATTACAGTGTTGAATTAAGTTATGTGGGAGAATGTATGTGTGTGTATATGCAAAGCATGCGTTTATCTGAAGAACAGTATGGTAGTGAATAACACACGTGATATGTATAAATATATCAGAATGTGTGATTGCATGTGGATGCATGAGGCAGTTACATGTATCCATTTATCTCCAATTTGCTTTTTACCCTCTTTAAATAGCATTTTTGTTACTGTTTAATGAATAAATGGGGAAGCTAGCATTGCTGAGACAATGTTTTTAAATGCTGTGTGTCTATTTCTATCTCATATACTGCGTTTATCCTGTCATCTGTGCTGTGGTCATTATCCATGGTTGAATGACTGTCTGCTTCTGGAAAACCAGAGTCTGTTAGTGCTTATCCACCATTCCTTTCAGCATTTTTTCTTTCCTACCAAACCACAGGTATTTTGTAGCCTTATAAAAGCAGTGAAAATATTATGTGTGCCACAACTGAACAGCAACACCTGAACAGCTTTGGTGAACCTTTGACTCCTCTCACACACACACACACACACACACACACACACATATAGATACACCCCACCCCACCCCATATCCCTTCTGGCAAAGGCTTAAAGATGCTCACATTATATGATAGCACTAAAGAAGATATGGGTTCTAAACAAGATAAATTAACACATACTACTTAATTTCTATGTAGAGCCATCAGTGCCTTCTCTATATAAGATCAATGCAATGAAGGTGTTGAGAAATGGAAAAAGAATAATCCAAAACTATCTATCTAAAAAAAAAAAAAAATCACAAGTTTTATTTCATTTCCAGAAAAACTCAGGACAGATGTAGGTTCCCTCATGCAATGGCATGCCTGCTTTTGTTCCTCAGGTTGCTGGTGTGAATCTCCAGGAAGCTGAGGACACAACTGACTCAGCTACAGGCATTTACAAAATATTTCACATAGAAAGGCCGTATAGTATAAAAGCTGGGGCAGATTCTTTGGATAGTCTGGCTGCACTGTATGATCTAAAACACATAAATGGATTTAGCACAGCAATCTTATGCCCAGTCCAAGCCCCAGATAGGGTCTCTGCCTCTGCTGGCACTGAGCATGAAGCCCTCTTCTTTCTCTTCCTTATGCTGCTGTCCCTCCTGCCCTTCCCTAGGAGGCTGTGCCCTCTTTTCCTACAGGGAGCAATTCAGCATCCCACTGTCATGACTAAAAACTCTTAAACACAAGTCACTTCTGGGCTCAGATGACCACATCAGTAAGAGCCTTCCTGATAAATATTTAATATTAGAGAGCTTTCTCCTTTGTGAAAATAAACTAAGGCTTAAATGTTCAATTCCTTTCTGCTCTGTGTACATTTATGTTTTTTCTAAATGAAACCACACACCTTAAATCTGTTCTCCCTCCTCCCCTGGAAGTTCCTACAATTCCGTTATTTTAAGGCATCAAACCTGATTCAGTAAAATCTCTTTTCCAGAACTATCACAATGTAGCCTCAGAACACACGGTATTTGTTCCTAGCAAGCTTCCTTTTTAATGCTTTAAAAGCTGTTACATGAATCTTGTAATCTTGTTTCCTCCCAGCCACAACTGTGTTAGATTATCTGTTCTGAATTGTGGGTTGTTTTGTTGTTTTTTTTTTTCTAAAGGAAAAAACTGAAACACCTGATGCAAATTCAGCCTTTTGGAACAGCAACTGATTTATAACTTTGTGCTCTCCAGACCAAAGGTTAACCCTCTTGTCAGTTATTAAATCTTGTACTGGTTACCAGGAAGGAACAGCATTTGTCAAGTCAAGATTTCTAGGAGCAAAATTGAGACACATAATTTCCAGAGTGTTTCTGAAGTAGGCAGCCTGTGGGGAAGCAAGTTGGCTTGTTAAAATTGAAAAAGGATGAAGAGGGAAGGTAAAGAGAAACTGACTGCAGAGGAGTAAATGTTTCTTTTCCCAAGGTTGCCCCAGGATGTGATGGGAAAAGAGAGCTGCCCTGTGGTCCATCTTTTTAGGTGGTAAAAGCAAAGCATCATCAGAAAAAGTTATCAGGAAGAGGTACATAAAAACAAAAGCAAACATTCCCTAGCAATCAATCCAATATTTTAAATTAGACTAAATTAACTTAGTAAAATATATTTCAAACACTGAAGGAATACAAAATTAGGTTGATTTGTGTGCTAATAAAGGGTACCATTTCTTTAAAACAACTACTTCCTGAACTCCAGGAAAATCAACAGATACATGATCTCAAATTTTCATTTTGTCTTCTTAAAAACAACTCAGTGGGATCTAAGAAATTTATGGCAGATGTGCCTTAGTGCAGCGGATAATAGCTTAATTATTGAATCTAAAAATATAAATATATCTAGATGAGGACAGTACAAATAAAGGAATGTGACTTCTAGAATGCTGTATAAGAATAAAAAAATATAATGGATATTGGTGGATTGATAAAAAGATATAAACTATTCCTCTCCAAATTATGTAACTGTTCACAGGAGGACAATTCAAGAAATTTGATAATGACACCATGAAGAGAAAACTTCTGACAGAGATTTAAAGGCTAATTATGAGGAAAAAACTGTTGAAACAAGTGGAGAGTACTTTGTGATATTGCTGAGACTGCTGTAGTGCCAGTCCCTGACATTTTCCACACCCAAGGCTGGAAAACTCCCACCTCCAAGAGCACCATGAATGAAAGAATAAAGTCCTAGTTCAGAGCAAGGAGGAGTGCAGCATTATGAGCACAAACATGGATTTAATCTTTCTGCATGAGGGAAGAAATGTTCTCCACTAATATCAAGAAAGAGTTCCTCACAAAGAGAAGTCTTTTCAGGAAAACATGGTCAGCAACACCTGCACTCTTAAGATAGAGGTGAGGACACCAACCTGCTCATTACACACATTCTTGACTGATAAAATGTGCCAACCCTACCCAAGCTGTGGTGGGGAAGGGGCTGGCTGTTCTCATCCTTGTGCAGACTCGCTCTGGGATATGGAGAAGAAGAGCCCAGTTTGTCTCCTGCAGAGCAGAGATTGACCATGAGAAGCCTGGGCCCCACCAGTAGGGTGTTAATGTTCTGAAACAAACTTGCTCCCTGCCAGATTCCCAACATCCGTAACTTAATCCTGAGCACAGGCTGATCTGCTAGCATCATGGTGCAGCATTTCTCACCGCTGAAGAGCTCTGGAGGTTGCTGTTGCTGTGCTCAGCAGAGCTCAAAGCAAGTTATCACTTGATGAAAAATGGAGGAGCCTTTCCATGCTGTAAGGAGACACAGAGAGAAAAGGGGGTGGTCATTGTAGAGGGACAGGTAAAACTGGAGAGTGGTAGTTTGCATCCCTCTGTGGCCATAACACTACAGATCTATTTCTTAACTCATTTTCATGGCCCACTGGCTTTTGTTTTGGTTCCTGGCTTAGACACAAAACAGGCATGCCCTCTGCCTCCAGCTAGTGTGGTTTAAAATAAGGACTGCATGTGTGATGCTAGCCCTAATGTGCATGCTGGGGCCTCTCTTTTCCTCAGTTTGCAATGACTTTTATTTAGGTCTTCTGCTTATTTATGATTTATGATGCTTTCACTCTGTCTATCACATTTAACAAGCACTGCGAAGAAAAGAAAAAGCTTTTAGCTTCAAGGTGAACAAGACAAAAATCAATGGTTTCTCCTATTCCTTTAATGCAATTTGAAGGAGATTGGAAGGTAAAGAAGCCAGAAAGTGAAAGATGGGATGGCAGAGAGAGCACAAAGAAAACCCTAGACACCTTTAATCTTCCCTAGAGGAGAATGTTAGGAAAGACAAAGATGGCTTTTTCTCTCTAGTCCTCTAACTGAAGTAGGTTTTAGACACATAGATTGGATTTGCAGGTTTCCCAAATCAGCCTGCAAGGTAAATATACCTTGTACTATCCTCATCATCTTTCATTATCATTACTAAACCAAGTTGAGTGTTATTTAATTAAAAGGGACATGTAAGGATAGGTCAGGCAGCTCAGGCAACAAAGGCACATAGCCAAGGCACATCCTCAGTTTGGGCTGAGATGATACAAAGCTTGGGGGCCAGGAAAGAGGCACTGCAATAAATCACCCGTTGTTCAGAAAGCCACTCTTCCTGAGGAGTGAAGGAAATATATGGAACATCTAGAATAATCTGGTCTGATGTTGTGGTAAGGCATTAGCTGTCTTTTTCTGTCTGCTAAGCCACAGAAATGTGGCGTTCAGATCACAGCTAACCCTTGCAGGAGGTTAAAACCTTCACGGGAACAAAAGCCCAGACACCAATATGATGGTTGCTACTTGGTCAACTTATTAGCTGTGCAATTGCCTTATATATGCTCCTTAAAGGGATCCACCTTAAGCATGGCTGTGTTTTGGTAACATTCTTCTTTGACATGTTTGATTGGTTACCTATTCCTCCCATACATCGCGAGGTCTTCTGAGCGCCTCTCCCTACAGTCTGAGACTGTAGCTCTGGGTCTAGCAAAGACTGTTCAAAAGGCTTGAACATAGGCTGTAGTTGTGTTTCACTGACCCAAAATGTATTTTCTGAATTCTCTTGGAACTGAAACCACTTGTATACCCATTAGTTTTCTGGAAGATTTAATCCTCCAGATGTATTGAGCCATTTTCTAGGTGCAATAATACAAAGGCAGTGAGCTAGGCTCTTGTGCTGGACACTATCAGATCTCAAAAGAAAAGATGGGATACCAGTGAATCCCTGGATGTGCAAGACTTCATTTGGTCTATATCCTTAGAAGTATCCATCGTGAAGGTCCTTGTTTTTGCTTGAGACTCTCTAAACAGTGGAGAACTAATATAAACATGGCTTTGAACCTTTACTGTGACTTACAGAGGCAGATGACTTAATCTCTTTCTGTTGATACAGAATTCAGGTTAAGCGGTATATTCATGACATAGGATCTGAAGCTTGCTGAAATTAACTGAAAAAACAGTCTGAAGGATTAAGATCAGTTAAACAGCCTTTGGTTTAAGCCTAAAATGATGAAACTTTTATGGTGGTAAAGAGGGGAACACTTTGTCATTCTGCATAAAATTATCTTTTTATTTTGTTATAGGTTTGTTATTGTTTAAATGCCTCAAAATCTGAAGGGGAAAAAAACAAAAACAAAAACAAACACAACAACAACAACAAAAAAACCAACACAAAAATCAAAAGCCAAAAAAGCACAGCATGTTTATTATTGATGAGATAGATATGTTACTCCTCACCTCTTCAGTTTTCTGAGAAGCCTTCCCCAAACACTGGTAGAAACAATGTGATGTAGTCCCAATAATTGTGAAGGTGATAGAGAAAGAAGAGGAAAATCACCATTTCATATCTTCTTCCATGTCAGAAAAAGGGGGGAAAAGGCCGCATACACAATTGTTTTCCATCCCCAGGTCAGCTTTGATCTCTGCAAACAGAAGTTTTAAGCCCAAAGGATATTATTTTCTAAAAGTTCTAAGCACCTGCAGATCGAGTCTTAAGATGAAAGTACTTTCCATAAGTCACTGTAATTAGTTCATGAAAGTGACCAAAATATTTAAATGAGGTTTAATTATAAAGATTGAGGAGATTATTTCAGGCAAGTTAATTTCAATCTTCAGAATTAAGACAGACATAAAAATCTAGCCAGAATAAAAAAATAAGTACTTTAATTATACTTTATATTTATTGTTAAAGTGGTTGCAAAGGTATATGGATAGCAATCATTGCACACACATTGAATTTGGGATGTCACACAGCAGGACTTTGGTACCAGCAACCCATACTATTCAGCCTGGGGACATCAGAGGGCCCAGCAAAGTCAAGAGCACCACTCCCCTTGATTTCCATGGGCTTTGAGATATGGAGGAGTCAAGTGATTAATGAAGGCTTCTCCATTTTATTCATAATTCTTCCACCTGGCCACTTCCTAATTGTACAGTTTTGCTAGTACCTAGGCTCTTGTTCCTATATACAGTCAGGATTGATGGATTTCTTCATCTTGGTACTCCCACTCACTCCAAACTTCTGGTTCTTTTAGTGCATTAAAGGTCAGGCTTCAAGCAATTTTCTTGCCTGGATAGTTCTTATTCAATCTCAGGTGTTTTGTAATTAGATCATACAGCACTGTGATGTATGTGGATTGTGCTTTATAAATCAGTATGTAATAACAACATAACAATACTGCAACCATTTGTTAAAGAAGACGGAAGGTATTCAACCACCCCGAATGTAATTTCCTCAAGGTGAACTTCAGGCAGGACACCAGGCCTAATGAACACCACTGCTGTGGGTAAATTGCCATCCATATCTTTAAGGAGAGAGTGCTGCAGAGGCTTGAAGCACAGAACCAGGCACTCTGTCACCCCGGTTTTGTGCCTAGAGATGCCATTTATTGTATGTGTGAATTTGTAAAGTTACTTGGAAGTCAAGACCCAGACTCTGAGGGGTGTCAAGATGTCTGAGGGTAATTAATAAGCACTGGGATTTTCACACCTATCTCCAACTGCAGAGAATGAGAGAAGGTGCTTAAAGTGCTCTTTAGATATCCTAATGCTTCTGAAGGCCTGTCTTTTCATTTCCTTCTGATCTTGTTTCTCCATGCAGCAGAACTAGCTGCCTGCCTGACAAAGGGCTGAGAGTTTTCACCCTGTCATGAGCACATTTAAATCTGTGTTAGAAAGGTGCTGTTTAAAAAGCAGAAGGTGTTACTGTATTTGCAGGAAGTGTTAATGGCAACCACATGCCAGCCTTTGACATACAGGTGACTACAAACACAGCTACAGCCAACTGGGGAATTAAATCATCCTTCTTTAGGTTAGCCTACCTGGCATAATGCCATGCTAAGCAGAGATACATAGGCATGCCCTGAAGCAGCTAACCCAGGCACCAGGAGCAGCCCAGTGTCTCCAGATCCCAAGCTGAAGATGCACTTTGGTGCAGTATCACACCTGGATGTGGACTCAGCGCACTGTGGTCAGACTGGAGAGAAGCCTTTTAAATCCCTTCAGGCAACAAGGAGGTGTGAGATTTTAGGGATGGCCTCCCAGCTTTGAGCAGTGATAAACACCTGCTGCACAGTTGTGGCAGCAAACACATACCCAGGGTTTATTTGGTCAACTCAATGGGTGAGAGAGTAAGAGAAGCAATTGTCAAGGGCCTGGAAGCCTTGGGAGTGAAAGGAAGATGTCCACCATTTCCAATAGACATACATGCATATTTTATCTCACAAACAACATGGTATTCTTGTGTTCAGTTTTGTGCTGCTCCATTTTCATAAAAGATGCAGTTCCAGTGACAGAGTACCTCCTAACCTCAGGCTGGATGCCAAGTGCTATGTGCTGAGTTACCCATGTACAGTTAAGCTAGTTTAACTGCCTGAACCTTCAGCCTTACCTGTGAGATCATCTGCTGATGGTATGTCTTCAAGACATAAAAACTGCCAGTTATAATATTAATCTTCTGCCATGGACTTAAAAGGAATAAACTTAAAGAAGACGGATTAAGATTTTAATGTCATAAAAATGGCATATTTAAATACTCCTCATTATAAATGAGGTATTATTTTGTAGTTGGGAGAGTAAGAATTTCTTCAGGACTGCAGCTGAGTACGTGCTGGGCTCCTGGTGCTCACTCTCCCTCACCACAAGAGACAGACCTGCACACAGCAAGTGGGCTGGCTGCCATGAGTGCTGTGCTGGAGAGACTGCTTCAATCACTTATCCTTGCTGAGGACAGCTGAAGGAGAAAGTACCACTTTCCCTCCATTGCTAGCCTGCACTCTTACTGCATCAGAGGAAAGAGACACACATGGGATTGGTCTGTACTACTATTGCTCAGTGCTTGAGCTGGCTAAAATCAGGCCAGGTTCAGCTAGCAATGCAGCTATAATAACAGCACAAAGTGTAAAACGTAGAGTAGAAACACATGGGTTCTGGTTGTATGGGAACTCCATTACCTCCATCCATTCCTAACTCAGCTAAAGGGTGGCTGATACATGTTAGTCTGGTTCATTGCTCTATCTCAGTTATCTGGCTCCTGGAGCATCTATACAGACAAACAAAGCAGGTACATTGTAGGCTGTCCTTAATTATTCCCTTTCCCAGCAAACCTGAGACAGGTGCTTTACCAAAGAGGAGGAAACACAGCCTTATCTCAGGCCTGAGACACTCAGTCTTCGATCTAACTTGGTATATCTCTAGAAATTAAAGGTCTGTATAAATGAGGTCTGGTTCACTATCCTCACCAAGTAGGTCAGGGAACTGATCTACAGGTCAGGGATTGCCTCAGAGAAAATGATTAGCAGAAGTATTTTCAGGCTGTAAGGAACAACCTAGTGCCTGAGGTTGCATCTGAACAGAGTAGTAAAATCATTCAAGGCCCATGGTCCTGGTATCCCAGCTGTTTGCCTTGGGGACCTGACCAGAACATACCACAGCTCCTTGTAGTCCATGTGTCTGGGTTTCCTTCTCACAGAGACCAGGAGTATGGGCAGGAGTCCAACACCCAGCCTGGATTCCACCAGTGTGGAGTTAGTTTGTGGCTGGTGTATCTACCAGATCTGAGCTCCTGAGTAAGTCCATCACTTCAGCCACAGCTTCCATTTCACTAATGCATCACATGTGACACCTCCAGTCTAATATGAGCTTTTGAGATGGATTACCTGAATCACCTCCTGGATCCCAATGCAGCCACCAGGCTGGCCAGGACTGAAGGTGAAGGCTCTACAACTAGCTAGCTCATGCCTGAACTACATAGTCCCTCTATGAAAACACCAGATTTAAAAAAAAAAAAAAAAAAGCTATTGATTTTTTTTTTCCTGTTTATTGCTCTCAACATTGCTTCCCTCTGTATTTCTTGTTTCTTGTCCTGTGTATCTAATAAGGTTTCTGAAGTCTTCCTAAAGTGTCAGCGAATAACTGTTGTGTGTGCATTTCTTACCTATACAAAATATTCCCCAGTGCTTAGACAAACATCCTGGATTTTCAGGCAGAAATATTTGCCCGTTGGGCTTGATCTTTGTCACTTTTAAGTCCTACCCCATCTCAAAAACTTGATATCTTTAATCACTAAATCACAAAGAGTTTTTATCACTGCTGAGCTCTGTGAGAAGTTTATGTCTGAAGGCCCTGTGTAAAAGCAAGTTCTGCTTTGTGTGTTATATGCACTGCTCAAGCATGAGATCAGAGATTACTATTGGACAGTGTCAGCTACATCTTTCACGTGGTCAGCTGCATACCAGCAACTGATTAGATGTTTTGACAGAAACATGTCACTGCTGAAGTCACACAGAGAAGTAAATAATTCAGTCTCTGGTGAAAGAGAAACATATGTGCAGATTTCTGTGGTGTGTTTGGCTATTGGGATAAGTAAAGAGAGGTTAAGAAAGATTTTCTTCTATATTTCTCCTACATTATCTGTTCTGCCCCCAGAAATCATTTTCCAGGCAGAAGACAGGCTTAAATATTTTGGTACAAGGTGCTAAATAAAACATAAGTGGATATTGTGCCCTATCCTTCTACTGCTTTCAGCCTAAACAGCGTTATCTTCACCTAAAAATGATTTTAAAATACATTTACTCAAAGGAAGTAGTAGACTTGGTTATGCTGGGCAAAAAATCATAGGAAAATGCAAGCTCCTTTCCATTTTAGAGTTACTGGTTTCCCAGTGAAGCTCCTCCCCTGTTCATTTGCATGAATAGGCTTTGCAGGAACCAGCAGGATTGCATGGGGAAAAAATCAGCAGAGAAAACTAGATCAGAGGGAGAAAAATTGCACACTGAGAGGTTGTGTCTAAGTCACCCAAGAACTAGGCATCTGCTTACAATAAATGATGCCTTGAAGCATGCCTCATATGCCTTGATGAGGAAGAGCAAGACAGCCTACACTTCGTGAGCTGCCTGAGCAATGGGCAGTTCTTGGAAAGCTTCACCATTTTTGTCTTTTGTCCATACTACTCAGACACCCCCTTATAAATAGCTATCCCACTTTGATAGGTGCCACTTAACAAGAAAGTTCCCCACATCTGTGTACTGGCAGCCCCTGGTAGTTCACCATACTAGCAAACACTGCAAGGGGACACAACTCATTACAGTCAGAATGAGAGATTGAGCCCCCCAATACTTTATCTTATCTTTGTAGTGGATGGGTGGTGAGCTGTGGACAGCAGAGAGCTGTCTCCTCCTGACTGCCACCATCTCATCCTCGCATCCCTTCAGAGTTCCCAGTAAGAAACAGCAGAGAGAAAAGATAGGTTCAGTGTTTCCAGGGTTCTGCTTGATAATTAAGCTTCACAAGTGGAAGTTTAGAGCTCCTTCTCACCATATTCACAGCATACTGAGGTGCTTTATTGCCCTGTGAGAACATAAGAAGGAATTCTAGGGAGAAAAGAGTACACAGCTCCTGTGCTGGGAACTCAACAACTAAGTGTGTGTGCAAGTATAAGGAAAAACAATTTTTGCCCTTCGCTCTCTGATAATTCTCTCAGCTGTCCCTCTCTTATATCACATTTTTAACAGCTTTCTGCATGCTGAAAGATTTATGCATTTCCCCATCTCTGGTTACATCAGCTCTTCCTTGCTTTCAAGATTTGCTACATATTTCTCATTATTCTCCTCAAAGCAGCTTCCCTACATGCTCCAGGTGGTTCCCTACCCCAGCCCCTAGAGCAAATGGCCTTCTTTTAGGGTTTCTTTCACAGAGGAAACCTATACCAAAATCAAATGCATCAGGCTCTAGACTTAGTTTAAGAGCCACTAAAGAGCTCTCATATTTCCTTTCTGTCCTGCTGCCTGCTCAATTACTTCCCATCTTGTTTTGCCATTCATTACCCTTCCTTTCCCGTGTCTTTACACTTGCTGGTTTTATACCAGCTCTTAAGTTTGTCAACATCTTTATCAGTGAATCCCTGTCTTTCAGGGTGCTTGCAGCTCTTCCAGTTTGGTGTTAACCACAAGACCATTAGGTGTATCTGTTGTTGTTGCATCCCAGTGCATCTCAGATGTTAATGAAATTCTGTGTAGAGACTGACCAATCACTGAGTAGACACACTCAACCACTTTATAACAATTATCTAATTTATAAAATAACAATTTTTAACATGTCCAGATAAAGTAAGCTTAGGAGGGACCTCTAAAAGCCATCTTGCCTATTTAGGACCTATTCCTAGGATTTAAGACATTTTTGATGGATGAGGTCTAGTCTGTTTTCAAAATGTCCTGTGCTGAGCACTAAACAGCCTCCAAAGGCAGTATTTTGGTCTCTATTCCACCATGACCTAGCACTACATTCCTTGCTGGTTTTACTGTGAGAAAATGTTTCCTAATATTTAGCATTTGTCACATTTCCTTAGTTTGTCATGTTCTATTTCAAACAAAATTTCTATGTAAAAGAAGCCCAGAAATATTGGTTATTGTAAGGTATGTCTGTAGCAATGTATGTAGTCACGTATATGTTCCCTTTAGATTGGCTGGACACAAAACAGGCCTGATTAAAGAGCCATAGAGCCATATTACTGAGGTGCTGGATCTAAGGTTTGAAGCTTTCCTGAGAAGTAGTAGTATAGTCAGGCCAGAAATAGCTTTTATTTGGTTATCTGCAGAAAATATGCAGCAAGAGTATGCATGTGCGGCGGGTGGAGGAAGCAAGCAGCCAATTCAATGTGAATGATAGAGCAAGCTTCAACTTTATTGATAGAAATCACACCTTATATAAACAGTCTACAACACACTACTTGTAACTCTATTGGATACATTAAAGAAACTACATTATAATATCTCAGCCATTTGGTACATCTAAAAAGTCACATTATAATACCCCAGCCCCCTGTGGCATTTCTGGTATGCATAAGCATCTTTCTTGCTGTGAACCTGCTTCTCTCCCAGGGCTGCTTTCCTCTGACCCCCAAGGTCATAATGCGCCCCCAACTTATCTCTGTGTTCTCACAACAATCCTCGTTAGCACAACTGAGCCCTGGGTCTTCATCCTTGTTTACATAACTGTACCCTGGGTTCTTTCCTTTGTTTACCTCAGGTGGCTGGGACCAACTTCTGCAGGGAGCTATGGCCGACCAGCTCCTGCAGGGAGCTATGGCCTTGTTCTCTGCAAGCCGTTCTCCAACAATTCCCCCTTTTTCTTTTTGTGCAGGCTGCACAAGCATAAATTCACTAATATTTCTCATCATACAACTATATGCTATTTTAATACTTACTATAATCAATAATACTATTCTTAATCACGGCAATAAACTGTTAAAGGTACCCTATTAAGTACAAAGCATCCCATATTACCTATATTCAAAGGATATGACTAAATACTACAAAATAAACAGTAAGGAAAATATGGAATAGCACACTTAATTAATAGAAGTACTAACATTCAGATCCGCAATTGCTAGGAAACCCTGGATACAGCGAGAGTTTAGAGTGCCCTTCCTCACAAACTGGAAACCCTATGTGATGCGTCCATCCGTAAGTGAGGCATCCAAAGTCGCTGCAACCAGGTCCAGCCTTTAAATCAACAGGCCAAAATAATTGGCAACTTTCTTTGAGCAGAAACATCTGATTTCATCCTCCTGTTGGGTTCCACCTGAAGCCTGGCCAGTACTCCAGGGGGAAAACCAAGGGAGTTTCTAAATAAGGTTAAATACTTGAGCTCTTAATTCTTAATATCACTAAACAAAGAAAGTTGAATACACACATTCTTACAGCACCTTATCCTTATTAATAACTATA
>NW_020799091.1:129616279-129689939 GCF_003259725.1 Athene cunicularia
CCGAATGTTGAGCATAGAGATCTACACCTCGGTTTTCCAGGTAGAGTGCTGTGCCGGCGTGAATGCCGCTTTTTTCTTAAAGGTGTTAGCCAATTTTTATGTGGCCAGTCAATATCCCTGAGCCATTGCCTCCAGTACAGCTGTTGTAATTTGAGTTTTTGCAGCCCGTCCTTATTAATGCTTCTCTCTAAATCTTTAATAAGAGAAAAATGCCTTTCTTCCCAACGTGGCTGATGACTCGGCTCATAACTTACAGTAGTAAGAATTTTTCTTGCCGTGTCCATATTCCCTTGCGCCGAGGTTTTTTCGCCTCATTTTTACGTTTCTTTCGCCTCACTTTCATCTATGGATCATCCCCAATTAAGGGAGGACACAGACCAGACATTCCAGATTCTTTTTCAGGATTTACAGCATCAGGGTCTAAAAGATTATCACACCATTCTGCCTCTTCAAACAATAAATTTGGCTCTTTAAATTGTCCCTTAGCTTTGCCCAGACCAATCAGCGCAGCTAAGCTTTTTATCGGACTTACTCCCCGCTTTTCTAAAAAGCAAAAATTGTGAGGACTACCTCTCGTTCAAATATTCCTGCCCGGGCAAATTCCTCAGATTCCTGGTGCGGCTGAACGACTTTCCTTAAAGTCCGATCAAGTAGCCAACAACCAGTGAAGGCTGTTCCTGGGTATTATCTCTTTCAGCCTGTAATTCCTTGTGGCCTTTCCAGGGTCGAACCCCCAATGCGGCCTGGCCTTTCCAGGGTCGGACCCCCAATTCGGCCTATTCCGGGGTAGCCCTCTTCGGATCGCCAAAATCCCCTGAAGCCGGACCAGCTGCGCTATGTCAGACTTACGAATCCCGATGCTTTAGGAGACGGCACACATCTCCTGCCGTACTGCCGTCGACAGTGACCTTATCGCCTTCCAGCTCCGAATTTCCGTTCCGTCGCTTCCTGGGTTCCGTCTGATGAAAAAGCAGAGTCTGGGTAACCCTGTCCGGTGCGCCACTTGCGGCGGGCGGAGGAAGCAAGCAGCGGATTCAATGTGAATGATAGAGCAAGCTTCAACTTTATTGAAAGAAATCACACCTTATATAAGCTCTCTACAATACACTACTTGTAACTCTATTGGATACATTAAAGAAACTACATTATAATATCTCAGCCATTGGGTACATCTAAAAAGTCACATTATAATACCCCAGCCCCCTGTGGCATCTCTGGTATGCATAAACATCTTTCTTGCTGTGAACCTGCTTCTCTCCCAGGGCTGCTTTCCTCTGACCCCCAAGGTCATAATGCGCCCCCAACTTATCTCTGTGTTCTCACAACAATCCTTGCTAGCACAACTGAGCCCTGGGTCTTCATCCTTGTTTACATAACTGTACCCTGGGTTTTTTCCTCTGTTTACCTCAGGTGGCTGGGACCAACTTCTGCAGGGAGCTATGGCCGACCAGCTCCTGCAGGGAGCTATGGCCTTGCTCTCTGCAAGCCGTTCTCCAACATGCATGCCCTAATTGTTGGATGTTATCTACACCTAAACACAACTGTACCTGTTGGACCAAATGATCGCTTGTTTAGTGTATATGCTATTTGTGACAGTGCCTAGATGTGGGTATCAGGGAGACCTTAAGATCAGGACAGCTGTATTTGTACTATTGCCTAGTATTGTTCCAACTACTAATTCTTTCAAACTCAGGGACTACCCATAGAAATGCCTACCACAGAGTGTGGAGTGATGTCTGATTGATGTCTTCGACCAGATCTACACTTTGGCTTTTGAACAGGAAGAACAAGCAAACAACCAACCTCCCTTTGCTAATTTTGAAGCAAGAAGGATTAATAAACTGTGATTTTCTGGGGAATTGTTACACAGTTAAAGTTACATCATCTTCCGTTTCCTGCCTGCAACATCCTTGAGACATGCAGAGCTACAAAGTCACACTGGTGCACACTCCAGCACCTGCTGGGGCAGGTTTTCTAGACTTTTAAAAGGGCAATAACCCTTTTCTATTATTTTTGAGACTATTTATCACTTTGGAATTTTCAGAGGCAGCATGCGGAAGATATGGACACGCACATGACCAGTATGATCAAGCAATGCCAATTTATTGAAGGTAAGCAAGCCCTTTTATAGGTTTCTCCTGTGCATGCGAACGGTACGTGGTACAATCCTTATGATTGGACAGTTAGCTTTGTCCACACGCTTCAAGCCTTCTCAGAATTGGATAATAAGCGCCACACTCAATGTCTTTCTCTGCCCAACCCATCTCCTGGAGTTGGTTGCTGAGTTCTTTGTTCTATGTCCTTGCCGTGTCCTTGCCGAGGCATGCACACGTGTAGGATTCCTCACATGTCCATTATCTCCCAACAACGGCAGTTTTATTTAAAAAAAAAAAAAACAAAAACCAAACAACAGTATCAGCTCTAGGTCTTCTAGTTCTAATTAGTATGTTGGCCAAGACTCTACCTTCAGTGACATCAGCATAGTTACAAAGACCAAAACCAGAGCTGTACTTCACTGTGGATTTCTACAGTGGTTTTTCTGGCACCCTAATGACTGCAGCACCTTCATATATATTTTGATCATAGAAAGAATTCAGATTAATTAAAAAGATGTTTCTCCAGAGCTACTCCATCTACTTATGCTGTTTCATGAAGTCACCCAGTTCCCTCTGACAGTACATTACAGTGCTCCCACTTTCTGAAGACAGTTCATGCCTGTCTGCAACAGCTGTGGAGGGCACAGGGGAGGATTGAGCAAGTGGTGGGAGGTGGTGATCACTTTCAACTACAGAAGGATTGAGACCTATACTAGATGCCTTTAGACATAGGTGAGATCAATACCCAGGTATCCCAAATGGTCCCTTTGTCTTTTCTGTTTTCCAGAATTGCCAAGGCACATTCCATGAAGCTGGAAATACATCACATCAGCCTCCCCGGATAGGGACTCTGTGCCATGAAGGGTCCTTTCACCCCACTACAGGAACACTATTACTTGCTGTTTCCCTAGAACTCAGGAAGGAGGATTTTATCTGTTGCCATTCAAGCTAGCAAAAGAGGCCAGCTGTGCTACAGAGACTGTCTGAGACCAGCAGAGAAAAAAAGGTTTGACAGGTGTAAGAGAACAGTCATTTTGATTAGTAAAAAACCTAGGAGATTTTTACACTGCATCTCTCCCAGGCATTTCCAATGCTTAGTGGTTACACAAGGTTGTCATCTGGCACCCTCTGTGTTTCTAAGGAAGGTGCAGTACTGACATACCGGGGGTTAACGGTTCCCACTGCTTTTGTTCCAACAAACTGCTGACATGGGCTGTCACTGCAGTAGGTCTGGTCTGAGAACACAGTTAACCAAGCAGTGCACCTTTTGCTCTTAACCCTTTGCTGCCTTGGATAGTTCTTCTGCCTTATTTGGTCCACTTTATTACCCAGAAATTGCTGAAATTCAGTGAAAATTTCCCATTTCTTTTCACAGAGCACTTTTCTGTACTGTGTCATCCTTACCTGAGAGTTTCTCATGTGGATAGGAATGGAGTTCATAACACTAATTAAACTCTCAGGATGTAAATGGAACCTGAAGATGGACTGTCAGCAATATGAAACTGGTGTCTATAATCTCAGGCAAATGCATATATTTGTCTCTTTTTTTTTTTTAATTGAATCTACTTCCCTTAAGTTGGGCATTCTGTTTTTAAGGTATCTTTTCACACCTGAGGAGGCTGGAGACATTGATCTTTTAGCTTCACACCTTGCAAGTCACTTAAGGCTCCTGGAAATTACACATACTCTACATGCAGCTGCTGAGTTTCTCTCGAAGTAAAGTGTGCAGTTCACCATCGGTTTGTTCTCTCAAGCCCAATGGATTTCCTAGAGGCTGAAGGGAAAATGGTGAGGTGGGTTTTAAGTTTTGAAGTAGCATGAGGTGTGGGTGGAAGAACAGGCTATAAGAGGAAGAAATGATCATAGATGTCTCAAAGGTTTATGGAGCTGTCTGATTCATCTCACATATATTTCATAAACACTAATCTTAAAAAACAAAAATCCAAACATATTTTTTAGAAATGGAAAGTCACTCAGTGGTAGCAAAATTCACTTCAGGCTGCTAATTTGCAAACTAATGAACTCTTTTTAAATATAAAAGCTACATTAGACATCTATTAAAGTGTTAAGGAGAGAAGGCAACTAAATCAGAGATGACATTATGTCTTTGTTTTCCTCAAACCAGATACTATATGTGCCTGAGAATGTGGCAGAACGAAACATGATATTGCCTTATTATAGGTTATAAAGGAAAGGAAAGCAGATATAAAGACATTGCTTGACTTAACAGTCAGAGCAACAATACCATGAACTGGAGAACCTGAAATACTAAAAGTAGTGCACCTGAGTCTCTCCTGGGCTCCTGAGAAGTGTGAAACAAAGTTGTAATCCAGGAGGGAAGAGGGCCACAAGGACCAGCTGGTGCTTGCTGCTGTCTGTGCATTTCCTGGACTCTGCAGATCTTCCGAGCCACACACACCACATGACGATTTGCACGCTTGACCCCTCTCTCACAGGATTTTGGCCTCTTTCTCACCCCAGGACTCCCATATGCAGCCACAATCTGCAGCATCCTGCAGTGGGAGAGGGGCTGTGGCACTGCACTGCAGCAAGGCTGTCAGCCCGCAGGGCAGTGGCTCCAAAGGACCCCTGTTGAAGAGCAGCCTGTACAGTGGTGTCGTGGTGGTGTGGACTGTCCTCAAACTACAACACTGCTTAGACACTGTGAGTCAAAAGCTGTGAGAGCCCTCGTCCATAAGAAGACAAGGGACTGAGACAGCCCTGCATGTACAGCACCGCAGTCTGAGAGACTGCCTCTCCTACAGAGGCTTTCCCATAGCACCTGCATCATAGCCCAGGACCCATTTCTGTCTCACTATCCTTCTTCAGCTTCAGGCAGTCAGAGGATGTTTTTTACAGTTTCTCAGAGAGGCAGTAATGTTCTTAAGAAAAGTTGGATGTGAACTGCTATTAGGAAACCTGTGCCCCAACAGCAAGATGCATTAAGATGAAAGCTTGCTGTAGAATATTTTCCTGGGGAAAAGGTGGAAAAAATGGCTACTTAAGAAAAAGCAACTAAGAGGAACAGTGTCCTGGACATTTGCATGAGCAAGGCAAGCCAGTTCAGCACATCCTTTCCACAATTTCTTTAATTTACTTGCTGGAGTTCAAAATTTCAGCCATAAAATCGTATTTATTTTATATATATATATATATATATACAGAACTCTCAGAGTGTGACTTCAATCTTATAAACTCAGCTTGGTCTCAAAGCCAAAAAGTATGGTTCTTTGATAACCAAGCATATAAAAGTCTCGCATAGCCACGACTGTCCGAACTGAATGACTGCTGTTATTCTCCTGACTTCTGCAGGTTTTCCAATACACACATAAAGTTCTGGTACCCTGTTTGCATGCTGCATTGAGTTAGGACCTGAAGCAACCAAAGTCAGTTGAAAAGTCTCCCTTGAACAAAGCTGCTTGGAAAGGACTCCCTGTATTTCCTTCACTAGGGAAGTGGAGGCTGCTCTGGGTCATAGGCCTCTGAATTGTCTTCTGATGGCTGGAGCACAAAGAGCCTTGGGGCTTGTAACACCAAATCAAGCAGGATTAAAAGGAGCTTTAAATTTAAGGGAAGTCTTGCTTGGTTTGAAAGCCTCAGAGCACACTTCTGTTTGGATGTTCAGAGGTTTCCTTTTGACTCCTGAAGGGTATCTCTCTGCAGCAGTGGAAAGGTCCTTCAAGGTTTTCTGGGAGTTTTTGTTCTTTTCAAATGCATCTTGTCCCTTCGTTTGTTTGTCATTCAGACAACAGCCTCCAGGGAAATGTTATAGACAGCAACAAAGGATCTACAGGTGAGAGCTTTCACAGGAAAATGAAAGATCATTCTGCTCTCTGCTTTTCTACAGCATCTTGATGTGTTTCAAAGGTTTGTCTGGAGCAAAGTGGGGAAAGAAGATTTTTGAAAGTGTTGTTCTGGCACAGATCTTTTGGAGAAGAGTTTTCAGGGAGAACAGAATAGTGATCTGAGAGGGCTTTGGTGAAACATTGCCTGGGCAAGACAATGGTGGGAAGAAGGGGATTTTCCCATCAGTGAAAAGGGGAGCAAGCTGTGGAGGAAAAATATGAGTGCAGTTGTGTCACAGGAATGATCAGATATTATGTGAGCATCATGTGGACAAGATGAACAGGACAGGAAAATCCATTAAGGTCATGACTGTTGTGGGACATGACTCCTGTAATTTTATTCTATTACAAATTTTCTTAGTAAAATCAGTAGTTCTTCCCAAGTCACTCGTACATCAGGGTTTTGAGGTGCCTGCTGTGGAGAGTTCTGCCTGGTCTGAGTATTTTCCCTTTGAAATTCCCAAAGCTAGCAGAGGCTTTGTTCTGCACCATTTCATGGGTGGGTGGCCTGGAGAAAAGGAAGCTGACAGGACACCTGTTTTGCCTCAGATTGTGTTAAAAGATCGATACATTCTCCTAATAGACTTTTATTTCATTGGACTGACAAAAGGGAAATTAAAAAAAAAAATCTGCTGAAAAACTTCTGGCCAGATTTTGTTGAAGGACATTAGGAAGAAGGGGTAGACAAGGTCTTTGAAATGCCACTGCGCATAGGACTTGGCTGTTATCAACCATGCAATAAGATGAAATTAATAGAAAGGAGCTTCTACTGTAAGGAAGTTGGTCTGGTGCTCAGTATATTGTCTCTTGGCTGTAGACAACTGCCAATGAAAAATCACATCACTGGAGCCATCCCAAAGGGTTTTTTCTGTCTGGGTTTACCTCTCCAGAAAGGTTGTGCTAAGGTAAGGTTTTCTGCATGCTTGAGGAAGCTGGTACTTCAGAACAGCCCAAGGACTACCTAGGACAGTGGTTTGTTGGCTTCGAGCTGTGGTACCCTGGGGCTTGCTGCAGTTTCTAAGGGACTGGTGAAAGCTGTCTCAGAATAGAAAGGTTAGTACAGTTGAGGCAATTTTTCAGGAGTCTGCAGCTGCGCTAACAAACTGCAGGGATCCAAAAGTTACCACTGCAGAAATAATCATGGAATTAAATCATGAGCTTGATTCAGGCACTGAAGGTTGTACATGTGAGTCCTGTAGCCCCAGAATGTCTCATGTCTGAACCAGAGCTACTCATTCTTTGCCATCACCTACTCATGCACAATTGCCTAGCAAGCAGATCTCCATGTTTCTCTGTGCCTCTGGCCACTTATCTACACAGAGACTGAGCATTTCAATGCTGATTATTTGTTTCCTGGCAGCTTTCTGTTAGTGCTCTGCAGTCAGAGACCCCAATTTTAAAAGTCCTTCACACACATCATCCTGACCACACTTTGAAAGAGCTCATCTCCGTCTCCTCAGACAGGTTTTCATCAGATCTCAGTTCACTGGCATGGTGCACACCAGAGAGCTAGCTGCCATGCTTGTGCCTTGAGCACAAGACAAGAATTGCTTCTCCAGGTACAACGTCTGGAAAGTTATCTTGGGCTTTTTAAAACAATAAGTGTCCCACCTACAGTTAGACAAGGGATGACAGGGTCAGCAGGTATCCGTACTTGGATGAGGTCTCTCTGAGGACTTCTGTGAAACTGGTTAAGGTTTTCACGCTGACCTCAGTGAAAGCAAAATTCAGCTCTGCAGCATCTGCTCTTGAGGAGCATAATGTGTAACTACTCGGTGTGTACAACACCTAGATCAGTCTTACTGAGACCTCTGATCAACACTGTTAGACAAATATTAAATAATAGCACTAAAAGAGAAGGGAAATAATTATTGAAATTGGATAGTAGCAATAAAGCAAATGGTAATATATTAAAGCTGAAAAAAAAAAAAATTTATTTAATTCTATAATTGTGTGATTTAACTTGGTAAAGTGCTTAAGGGTCCATTTTGCATGAAAAGTGATATAAAAGCTGAGCTTTATTGTCTCCCATTTATCTCAGGTGTTAAGAAAAGTATTAAGAACAGCAAGTACAACCAAAGAGTGGTAACTTTCTCTAGCAGAAGAGGTGGAATTTGGACAAGAATAAATTTGGGCACGCTCTGTGTAGTGCAGGTGCACTAATGGCTACTTAATACAAAGATCTGGGTGCAAATTTTGCTTTGGGAAGTCTCAACACATTTATTGACCTATGTGGGCAACACAGTGTGCTGGCTGTTTCTTTTCTCCTATGGGCACATCAGAAAAAGGAGTCTCAGTCAGGCTCAGTGTTGCCCAGACCCAGACCAACTTCTTTTTCATTCTGAGACATTCCTACACCATGTGAAGCATGTGTTGCCTCTCTGAGAAGTTTCTTTCCTATGTCATCTACAGTTACCTTAAAGAACAATTCATGTCCTGTAGTGTGGGGAGCGATTGAGAAAATATTTGGGAATTAAAAGCATCAGCACTGGTAAAACTTGAAGCTGCAGCTCCAAGTGGGTGGTAGTAGCTGTGCTGCTCATGTCGTCCAGCCAGATATCACTGGCACAGGTGATACACCCCATCCCACCCACTCACCCCTCAGGAGGATACATGCACCGTCACAAACCTTATACTGTTTTTCCAGTCCAAAGCTTCAGCTTTCCAAGCACTACTGGCCTTATGTAAGATCAAAAAATCCCGACTTCAGAGAGATTAGAGATAGGGATTTTGGTTATTAGCCTGTGTATTTCCCAGAAGGAGCACTAAGGAGTGGGAGGGAAAAAGATGTATACTGCCTTTTTGTCTGTGTTTGTCCAGTGCCTAGCTAGATGAAACCCTGATCTCTCAATTTACTGCAACTTTGAATTGTAATGGTGTAAATAGTAAATAATACTGGGTTCAGCTTGTCTCTGCCTTTCCCTTTGTAGTTTCTGGTATGGTGCTAAATTCACTTAAAATGGGAATAACAAATGGTTCTGTCTAGGTTCAAATGGATACACAGAGTGCAAGACTATTGCCACCAAATGACTCTTTATCCCAGGCTGTCCTGGTTCAGCTAGGATAGGGTTAAGTTTCCCCAGAATGTGGGGAGGGAGCTCTAGCTGGGTTATTGAATACCATGCTGATGTCAGATCCGGGCACCAAGCGTGGGGAGAGCTGGGGGCACGTGTGGTGTTTGTGGTCAGTACCCTCACTGCTGTACTCCATGTGGTGTATCTCTTACTCTGTTCATTGTTATTACTGTCATTGTTGTTGTTGAGTTTATTATTTGTTACACTGTTGTATTAAATTTTTCCTTATTTTAACCCCGGGGTTTATATTTTACTCCCTGCACCATCCGGTCTGAGGGTGGGGGAGGGACAACGGCAACGTGGTCTAGGGTCCTGGCAGGGCCTAAACCACCACAGCCTTTCTTGGCACCCAGCGAGGGGCTGCTGAGAGTTGAAATAAGGATCAAAAAGGGAGAGACCCTGAGCAGAGTGTGTAGGAGCAATATGTTGGGTGAAATTTTTCCTTTTTCATTTGTATGGTTTGATGAGAAATATTTGCAATGCTGGCCCACTTGCTTGCACGGTGGGGCTGGATTAATCCTTATATCCAGTGTGTGTTCCCAATGATGGTGTTTGTTGGCAGTGGAAACTGTGTAAAGGGGTTTGTTTTGCTATACTGGCTACTGACTGCTTACAACATGTTTGTATCGCTGTTTGTGGGGGTGGTCCAGTACCTGTTTGCTGCCTGGGCTTTTGTTAGGGGTCCCACCCCCTCTCTGGGTGAGCCAGGGGAAGAGATCCTCTAGGTTTTTGAGAGTTTCAACTATTCTTGGAGCCTGCAGGCCAGTGTGATTGTGGCACAATGCTTTCTGAATGTCTACCTGATGCTGGTTTTGGCCATGTGGTATTTCTCTAACAATAGCACCACCTGGAAACCTGCCCCAAGGTCAGATATTTATGAGTGGCAAGGTATGTGGGAAGAGATGGACAAATGCCTGGGTGAGTGGTACCACCAGTGCTGAGGAACTCACTCCTGAACAAATCCAGAGCCCTGATAAGCTGATGTAGTGCTTAGAAAGGGTGTACTACCAAGCTGGAAAAACCCAGGAGACACAACTCGCTGAAATGTGTTGGGGACTTGCCCACGCATACCATGTCCTTTTTAACACTACTCACTGCCCTCAAGGGGGAGAAAGGGCTGCAGGATCTGAGAGTGAATTTAATGGTACAGCAACTGAGCCAGAGAGACAGCCAGTGCCAGTATCAATTGATCCCACTAGTTCAGCAGCTGGGCCAGAGGGACAAGCAGCGCCAGTATCAGTTGCCCCGATACAGAAAACCAATTACACCAAAAAGTCAGCCTGCAAAGTAGGGGATGGAGATGAGACAGGCCAGGCATGGGAACAGGAGGAAGGGCCAATTGTGATCGTCCGATCTCTATCCCTGATTGAGTTGCAAGATATGCAGAGAGATTTCGGCCACCTGGGAGGCGAGCAGATTTGCACCTGGCTGCTCCAATGCTGGGACAATGGAGCCAGTGTTTTTGAAATGGAGCGGAGAGAGGCCAAGCAGCTGGGATCTTTGGCCAGGGAGGCTGGCATTGATAGGGAAATAGGGAAACAGACTCAAACCCTCAGCCTTTGGAAGCGACTCCTGCTCAGTGTAAGGGAGAGGTACCCCTACAGGGATGATATCCTATGTCAGCTAAGAAAATGGACCAACATGGAGAAAGGCATTCAGAATCTCAGGGAACTGGCTGAGTTTGATATGACTTATGGTGATCCGAATGATGAGCAGTCACCAGTGGACCTAGATCAGGCCCCTTGCACACACCTGATGTGGAGAAAGTTCCTGAAGAGTGCACCAGGAGCACACCCAAAAGCATTGGCAGCAGTGTCCTGGTGGACAGACACCCAGACTCTAACAGTGGATGGAGTGCTTCGCAATCTCTGGCAATATGAGGGAAATCTCCCTTCATCTCAGAATTCCTGGGTTTCAGGTATAAAGGAACTGTCTCAGAGGGTCCAGAAAAAGGAAGAGGACATGTCCTACATTTCACCTGCATGGGCCGATGTCTCAACCATTAGAAGTAGATGCTTCCCCACCCAAGAGAAAGACAGCAGAAGGCACACACCATGGGGAACCCTGTGGTTTTTCCTCCAAGACCATGGAGAAAACATGAGGAGGTGGGATGGACAGCCCACTGCTGCCCTAGCTGCACGAGTAGAGCAGCTGAAAGGAAAGATCCCCATGAAAGGGGAGTCCTCCAAGAATGCGCAGCTCCAGTGTCCAGTCAGAAATCCCCCAGGCAGAATAGAATGGTGAACGTTATGTTTGACCCTCTTGAGGGGACCAGTAAATCATTCTTTCAAGAAGTGAGTGATGCTGAGCGGGATTAGAGGGGCCCTGCCTCCAGCCAGGTGGAGGAAAGGGATAATCGGATTTACTGGACAGTGTGGATCCGATGGCCTGGCACATCAGACCCACAAGAGTATAAGGCTTTGGTGGACACTGGCGCACAGTGCACCCTGATGCCATCGAGCTACAGTGGGGTTGAATCCATCTGCATCCCCGGAGTGACAGGGGGATCCCAACAGCTGACTATTGGAAGCTGAAGTGAGCCTGACTGGGAAGGACTGGCATAATCACCCCATTGTGACTGGCCCAGATGCCCCGTGCATCCTGGGCATAGACTATCTCAGGAGAGGGTACTTCAAAGACCCAAAAGGGTACCGGTGGGCTTTTGGTGTAGCTGCCCTGGAGGAGGTGGAACAGTTGTCCACCTTACCCGGCCTCTCAGAGGATCTCTCAGTGGTGGGGCAGTTTAAGATTGAGGAGCAGCGAGTGCCGATTGCTACCAGGACCGTGCACCAGCGGCAGTACCGCACAAACCAAGATTCCCTGGCCCCCATCCATCAGCTGATCCGTCAACTAGAAAGCCAGGAGGTGATCAGCAAAACTCACTCACCCATCAACAGCCCTATATGGCCAGTGAGAAAGCCTAATGGTGAATGGAGGCTAACTGTGGACTACCGTGGCCTGAAAGAAGTTACGCCAGCAATGAGTGCTGCAGTGCCGGACATGCTAGAGGTCCAGTATGAACTGGAGTCGAAGGCAGCCAAGTTGTACGCCATGACTGACATTGCTAACGTGTTCTTCTCCGTTCCGATAGCGCCAGAGTGCAGGCCACAGTTTGCGTTCACTTGGAGAGGCATCCAGTACACCTGGAATCGATTACCCCAGGGGTGGAACCACAGCTCCTCCATTTGCCATGGACTGGTCCATACTGCACTGGAGAAAGGTGGGGCTCCAGAACACCTGCAGTATATTGATGACATCATTGTATGGGGGACACAGCTGAGGAAGTCTTTGAGAAAGGGAAGAAGATAATTGAAATCCTCCTGAAGGCTGGCTTTGCCATTAAACAAAAGGAAGTTAAGGGGCCTGCAAGGGAAATTCAATTCCTAGGAATAAAATGGCAAGATGGGTGTTGCCACATCCCAATGGAGGTGATAAGATAACAGCCATGGCCCCACCAACCTCTGAAATCAGTCTTCTCTGAGTGCTGTGGGGTTCTGGAGGATGCTCATCCCGAACTACAGCCTGATTGTGAGCCCCCTCTACCACGTGACCCGTAAGAAGAATGATTTTGAATGGGGCCCTGATCAACAAAAATCTTTTGAAGAAATTAAGGATGAAATTGCCCAAGAAGAAGCACTCGTGCCAGTCTGGAGGGGGCAGGAGTTTAAGAACATGATCTACACCGCAGCCAAGGAGAATGGCCCTACCTGGAGCCTCTGGCAGAGAGCACCTGGGGAAACCCGAGGCCAACCTCTGGGCTTTTGGAGCCGGGGATACAAAGGCTCTGAAGCTAATTACACACCAACTGAGAAGGAGATACTGGCAGCATACGAAGGAGTTCGGGCTGCCTCAGAAGTGGTCGGCAGTGAAACACAGCTCCTCCTGGCACCCCGACTGCCGGTGCTGGGGTGGATGTTCAAAGGAAAGGCCTCCTCCACACATCATGCAACAGATGCCACGTGGAGTAAATGGGTTGTGTTGATAACACAACAGGCTCTCATAGTGTCCTGGTTCAGCTAGGATAGAGTCAGGTTTTCCCCAGCAGAGAGAGAGGGGGAAGGGATCTCCAACCGGGTTATTCATAACATGCTGACGTAAGGTCCAGGGGCGGAGCTTTTTTTTACTTTCGCTTCTGGTTTTGGGGGTTGCCATACACACAGTGGGCTTGCTGCTTGACCATTTTGTGGTATTCTTCTGTATATCTTTTGTCTTGTTCACTGTTATTGCTGTTTATTATTGTTATCATTGCCACTGCTGCTATTCAGCTTGTTTTATCACACTGTTGTAGTAAATTTCTTCTTATTTTAGCTGGGGTCTGTGTTTAACTTTCCAGCCTGACCCGTAGAGGGTGGGGAAAGGGCAACAGCAACGTGTTCTCCGATCCCAGCAGAGGTTCAACCTGCACACATAGGGAATCCCAGCCACCCAGGAATATTGGAGGTGATCACGAACTGGCCGAAGAGCAAAGATTCTGAGATGTCACCAGAACAGGAGGTGACATGTGCTAAGGAGGCCCCATCATATAACGAGCTGCCGGATGAGGAGAAGCGATATGCCCTGTTCACTGATGGGTCTTGTCGCATTGTGGGAAAACATCGATGATGGAAGGCTGCTGTATGGAGTCCCACACGAAGGGTCACTGAAGCTGCTGAGGGACAGGGTGAATCAAGCCAGTTCGCAGAGGTGAAAGCCATCCAGCTTGCTTTGGATATTGCTGAGCAGGAAAAGTGGCTGAGGCTCTACCTCAACACTGACTCATGGGCAGTGGCGAATACCCTGTGGAAATGGCTGCAGCAATGGAAGCAGAACAACTGGGAGTGTAAGGATAAAACTGACTGGGCTGCTGAAGTATGGCAGGACATTGCAGCCCATGTGGAAAACCTCATTGTGAAGGTGTGCCATGTGGATGCCCATGTACCCAAGAGTCGGGCCACTGATGAACATCGACACAACCTGCAGGCAGACCAAGCTGCTAAGATCAGAGTGGCTCAGGTGGACTTGGACTGGCAACGCAAAGGTGAGCTGTTCATAGCTCGGTGGGCCCATGAGACCTCGGGCCACCAAGGTAGAGATGCAACATACAGGTGGGCTCAAGATCGAGGGGTGGACCTCACCACTGACACCATTGCAGAGATCATCCACGGGTGTGAGACGTGCTACAATCAAACATGCCAAGCAGGTGAAGCCCCAGCGAAATGGAGAGCGATGGCTGAAATATAGATATTGAGAGGCCTGGCAGATCGACTACATCACACTGCCACAGACCCGCCAAGGCAAGCACAATGGTGGAAGTAACCACTGGATGTCTGGAAACATAGCCAGCACCCTATGCCACTGCCCAGAACACCATCCTGGGCCTTGAAACCCAAGTCCTGTGGCGGCACAGTGCCCCAGAGAGAATTGAGTCAGAAAATGGGACCCACTTCCAAAACAACCTCATAGATGCCTGGGCAGAAGAACACGGCATGAAGTGGGTCTACCACATCCCCTACCATGCACCAGCCTCTGGGAAGATCAGGTGCTACAATGGACTGCTGAAGACTACATTGAAAACAGTGCGAGGTGAAAGCTTCAATAACCAGGACATGCATCTGGCAAATGCCACCTGGTTAGTCAACACAAGAGGATCTGGCAGTCGAGCTGGCCTGGCTCAGTCGACACCTCCATGTGCTGTAGATGGGGATAAATCCCTGTGGTGCGCATGAGAAATGTATTGGGAAAAATGGTCTGGTTTAGTCCTGCGCCAGGCAAAGGTAAAGGCAAACCCATCCACGGGATTGCTTTTGCCCAAGGACCTGGGTGTACCTGGTGGGTGATGCAGGACATTGGAGAGGTCCGATGTGTACCACAGGGGGACTTGATTCTGGGTGAGAACATACTGTGAATTGTGCTGTGCCTTTCTTAATTGTTGTTTTGTTATTTTCAACTGCTAAATGGCAGTTGGACATGACGCAGATGGTATAGAATAAAGGGGTGTGTTATGACCTGGTTCAGCTAGGACAGGGTTAATTTTTCCCAGAATGTGGGGAGGGAGCTCTAGCTGGGTTATTCAATAACATGCTGACATCAGAACTGGGCACCAAGTGTGGGAAGAGCTGGGTGCACGTGTGGTGTTCGTGGTCAGTACCCTCACTGCTGTACTCTGTGCTGTATATCTCTTACTCTGTTCATTGTCATTACTGTGATTGTTGTTGTTGTTGTTGTTTGGTTTATCTGTTACACTGTTTTATTAAATTTTTCCTTATTTCAACCCTGGGGTTTATTTTCTACTCCCTGCTCTGTCTGGTCCGAGGGTGGGTGAGGGACAATGGTGTCAGATCCTGGCAGGGCCTAAACTACCACACAGGTAGAAAATGGACAGTCATAATTGTGCCTAAGGATGTCAGTCCATTTCTGAAAGTTACTGACTAGACTATCTCTTTTATAATAATCACGACCTTATTCTTTTCTAATCAGGAATGATTTTTAAACCCTTCAGGATCTTATATGCACTTGCAGCATATTATTCTGTCACTAGGGGACTCTTTGTGATCCTGCTCACAAGCATGCCTGGTCTACAACTGAGACAAAGCAGAAGCTCAAATGGTGTAGGATCTGTTAGTGTTTTCTATTCCTACAGCTGGTTTTAATAAATATCTAATTTTTAATAAAGCTTGATATTTCTATATTCTCCATGCTTTCATGAAAGATAGGGAACTCACTGATTTATTAATAATAAGCAGCTAGAAATACCTCCTGTTTCTCACTTAGCAGCAATACTTATCCTTCTACATTTAAATGTGCAGGGCAAAACCACAAGCTATACATTTTAACACAATACACATTTTTAACACAGTATACATTTTAAATTCCATATACCAGACGCAATATTTGTTTTCAGTGTGTTGTTCCTCTAATGAGAAATTGGTAAAGTACATAATTCTCTTTGAGCAGAGTACTACTTTAAAGAAGGCTGGAATCAATATAGTGAAGACACAGTTAAAAGTAAAAAAATGCAGTTTGGGTAAGGGTTAATAAGATGCTGCATTTCATGTTGGTTTTCACTTCATTATTGGCACTTGTATTTTTATTTCTTTAGCATGACTTTAAACCAAGACCTGTATCAGGATCTGTTTTTTTTTAGATGTCATGTATGTTTTTCTTCTCAGGTCTCTTGATTAAGGATCATTAAAATCTCCCAAGCTAGGTTATTCCTCCTTTCTTAACAGCAACAACAAACACAGCTCCATGTCCAAGGGGACGGGGGTGATGACTACTGTTTCTCAAGCATCGGTATCAGGACCGATGCTGTTTAACATCTTTGTTGGCAACATGGACAGTGGGATCGAGTGCACCCTCAGCAAGTTTGCCAACAACACCAAGCTGTGTTGTGCAGTTGATACGCTCAGGGAAGGGATGTGCCATCCAGAGCGGCCTTGACAAGCTTGAGAGTTGGGCCACTGCAAACCTCATGAAGTTCAACAAGGACAATCAAAAGGTCCTGCACCTAGATAGGGGAAATCCCAAGAACAAATACAGGCTGGGTGATGTGTGGATTGAGAACAGCCCTACGGAGAAGGATTTGGGAGTAGCAGTGGATGAAAAACTCATTATGAGTCAGCAATGTGCATTCACAGCCCAAAAAGACAACCCTATCCTGGGCTGCATCAAGAGAAGTGTGACCAGCAGGTTGAGGGAGGTGATTCAACCACTCTACTCCACTCTCATGAGACCACACCTGGAGTACTGTGTTCAACTCTGCGGCCCCCAGCATGAGAAGGACATGGACCTGCCTGAGTGGGTCCAGAGGAGAGCCACAAAGATAAACAGAGGGCCGGAGCACCTCCCTTATGAGAACAGGCTGAAAGAGTTGGGGTTGTTCAGCCTGGAGAAGGGAAGGCTCTGGGGAGACCTTATAGCAGCCTTCCAATACTTAAAGGGGGCTACAGAAAAGATGGGGAGGGACTCTTTATCAGGGAGTGTAGTAATAGGACAAGGAGTAATGGTTTTAAACTGAAAGAGGGTAGATTTAGATTAGATACAGAGAAGAAATTCTTTACTGTGAGGGTGGTGAGACACTGGAACATGTCTCCCAGAGAACTTGTGGGTGCCCCCTCCCTGGAAGCATTCAAGGCTGGGTGTGGCAACTGAGGCTCGTGACTCTCCATTGAAATGCATTGAAATGCAAAATTATTACAATAGTACATACTTATGCTCTCGCCAAAGCTCTTGCTTCATAATTAGCAAATCAGCAATTAGACAGCTATCAATCCTTTCTCCTATCAGGATAAGACGCCTCTAACATGCGCTGTGCAGACCAATCACCTTCTTGTTCATGCGCTGTTCACGCGGTGGTAACTTCTCACAGTTTAGTACTTTTCCACAGTTCAGTGTTGCAGCTGTCCGTTGTTTTTCCCTGCCACCTTGGCACAACTTGACAGCTTCTTATCTATCTTCCAAGGCCTGTTTTCCATCAAAGCCTAGCAGTTTCTCAGAGGCTGTGTAGGGCTGACAGGCCGATGCCTCCTACAGCTGGGTTGGATGGTGATTTGAGCAACCCAGTCTAGTAGAAGGTGTCTCTTCTCATGGCAAGGGGGTGGGAACTAGAGGATCTTTAAGGTCCCTTCAAACCATTCTACGATTCTCTGAACAAAAATAATAGTGGGATTGAACCCTATATCACAACCTATAAAAGTCATTCCTCAAACAATATTTCTGTGGTCCTATTCTTCTGTTGATCTTCTGTCTGAAGGATGATTCCATTTTGCAAAAAGTCATCAACTCCTTGATATACACCAAAGTCGTCTTTGCCTGGCAGCTGTGATAGACATGGCGTTGTCCCCTCCTCTGATTCTGGCACAGAGGATCTCTTCCCAGCCATGGCCTTGGCTGCCTCACCTTCTGTTTATCCCCTCCTCACTTTTCTCATATTTTTCATACTTCCCACTTTTCCTGTCTTTCCTGCCCTCTCATGCAGTGTCTTCACCTTCAGAAATCAAAGAGAATCAGGACATCATTCAAAAAAGCATGGAGATACTGGTCTCACAAAACCCACCAAGTGGCAGGGGAGCAACCCCAGACAGTTCCCCTCCAGCAGCATGTATAGCATTGAAGGCTAAGTAGATAGGGTTTAAGACTAGAAGATGTACTGCTAAGCTGCACCTTGCCATAACAACCCCCTCAGCACAGAGTGCAATAATCATCTTTCTAATTGCGGGATATCATCTTTCATTTTAGCAAACTGCACTCAGCACCTCAGGAAATTTCTTCTGAATGAATCACACACACACACAAAAAAATCATTTCTAAATTACAAATGAAATGAATGATAATTAATTGAGGAAATAGCTAGCTCTATTACTGCCTCCCTTACTGCTGCCTGTGGACCGCCTCTAACTCAGGCTTCCTTTCTTTCCTTGCTTTGGGATGTAGCTTGTTCCCCACAACCAGCTGCAACGTTTCTCAGTCCCTTCCCTTGCTGGTCCAAACATTTTCTATTCCCTCAACTCAACAGGAACTTTCTTCTGCTGTCTCCTTTGTCTCTGACAAGCAGAGTGAGTGGTAAGGTCCTCCTTTTTGCCCAAACTCTCCAAAACTGGACATTGTGCTGGATATTCCTGCATTTTCAGTAGCAGTGAGGAGCTTCTCGGAGTTGTCTGAGAGAGGCAATGGCTGACAGAGTGCAATAAGCAGAAATGGAGGTGGTGGGACTGCCTGGGGGAAACTTTGTTCCTCTTTGAGTGAAAGACAACATCTTAAACATGTCTTTTCAGCTGGAACTATAGGCTTCCTTCAGCCTTTGCTCACTCTTTCAGTATCTTTTGGAGTCTGTATCATTTTGAAGTTTTTGAGTTTCCAAGAAGTACATTGCTTCTGAGCTTTTTGTTCTCTCAAAATTGATTCCAAGACCTTTCAACTAAACTTTATCTGAAGTTTCTAGGACAAGCTGGCTTGAGGATAAGATGAAGTGAAAAAAACCCACAAAGCAATGGAAAAAAATTTCAGGATGCCACATTGGTGAAGTTTACAACTATTTGGAGACCCAGCCAGAGGCTGGATCAGATATTAAACTTCCAGTCAGATGCACCTCCTTTGCTCCCTGGTGAAAATAGTGGTGTCTTGACAATAGAAAATGGTGAGCAACAAGAAGAAAAGCTAGTTTATTTTGGTTTTGTTAGAGTAGTTATAGACAGAATCCATTCTGAGGAAGGAGAGAAATCTCATTCAGAGGCTTGTGTTAATTCCAAGTGAGCACATAAATCCAGTTCGGGGTTTCCTACATCACAGGGCAGTTTTCTCCTGAGATTAGATATTGGTAAATCTTGAAGTAGAGCTTTGTATCCAGCTCAGATTTTTGCAAAAATGTAATTGAAGCCAGAATACAGACAGCCACGTGGGAGAGCTAGAGTTACAAATATTAAAAAATAGAAAAGGAACTAACTGAGGAGGAAAGTGGGGTATTATGGGATCCTGGAATCACACAAATAGACGAAATGATGGAACATGCCCCCTGCCCTCAGAATTAGCTGCTTCATTAGCAAGGCTCTGCTCAGTCAGGGAAGTTAATTGAAGTCTGCAGCTGGGCATGTACAGAGAGAGCAGCCATGACATGGGGAGAGTCTGCTGCTCGGTGCAAGCTGGCAGAAGAGATTTTGTCCTCGTTCATTTCCATGTCTGGATCAAACATGTTTATATACCTTCATTAAGAAGCTGGCACTCAGTTTCTGCACTAACTGCCTCGTCACTGATGGCATGTGCTGTGCCATGCATTCTGCCACAAAGGGAGTATCATTGATGCAAGGGTACATTCAATGTAAGTGTAAAGCCTTGTGTGCAGTGGCAGGCCCATAATGGCACACAAAATATGTTTCAGTTGTCCAGATGGACAAATATGGCCAACAGCAATGTTAATACAATTCCCCAAATTCAGTACTGTTACACTAAGGGAGAATTTAGCCCAAAATATCTGCACTGTGGGAAGATAGGGCCAAATAAGCCTCCATTTCTCACAATAAAAATTGATTGTATTCATACCATCAGCTTTACAGAATTCAGAAGAAATAAAGCTTCCAGAACCAGAGGAAGCAGCAGGGCAAAACTGGGTTTCCCAGGCATTAGCAAGTAGCTTGTTAAAATTGTGCTCAGAATTAGCAACACTGGGGTTTTACTACAGATGGGGGATATTGCCTGATTTTTTCTGATAGCTCAGCATTGGGCCAGTGCTTTTTATGGACATACATGGGCACACATAGACAAATAGCAAAGTCTGACTGAAAATCTTGGTTCTGGTTTACTGGTGGATCAATACAATAGCTCTCCCAGCCTTTCCACTCTGCCTCTCCACAGGTCAGCAGGAGACCAGCAGCAGGTGGGAAAACAGTATTTCAAGTGAATGCCATGATTTTAGCCACCATGTTACCTATGCTATTCTGTGGCTTAGTACCAATGCTCTCTCCAGCTAAAAAGATAGGGAAACCACCAAAAATTCTCCAAAATCATAAAAAAAACCCTGAACAACTAAACTGACTTATTGCAGGATTTGTAAAAATAAATAAATACTGTCTTCAGGGCTTTCAAGCTTTGCCATACTTTGCTTGAGTGACTCAGTAGAGCTCAGCTGTGAGGGAATTAAAAAAAAAAAAAAAAAAAAAAACCCAAAAAAAAAAAAAAAAAAAATCCCAAGCCAGGAACCCCTGGCTCAAGATTTCTCAAGAGATTGATCCAAAACTGTCAGTATTGCACTACACTTGGCAGCATGGCACAAGTTGGGTTTGCCAGCTGTCCCATTGTGCTTAGAAGTTCACTCAGCAGCAGTGGGGAGCCAGGTGTCTCTCCCTTTGTTTCTTGAAGACTTTCTGAGGGTGGAGTCTGTGCAGGCAGAGAAATGCCACCTGCAACTTCAGGGAGCCCAAAGGCAGCCATGGAGTCCCCAGCTGTTATTACTGCAAATACCAATTAATACCAAAAAAAGGGGGTGAATTTATATGTTGGGTAAATAAATAGAAAAGTAAGGTTAGTGTGGAGGGGAGACCTTTCAAAAAAGGCAGAGAAATAGCTGGAGATGGTCTCTGTTATAGCCATCCGATGCACGACTTGGAGTGCCGAATCACTGAGCCAGTGATGGGCTCACACTGACAACCAGTTTTTCTCACCCTTCCATTTCCATTGACGGCCACTTTCAATCTTCAGATCAGCAATAAGATAAAGGACTGGGCAAAACAACACAGCAGCAGTTCTGGATGAACCAAGCATTTTCCACTGAATGCCTATTTGTTTCTCCTCACCCTTTTGTCTCTGTTTAAGATCCTTTTGGTGTTTGTTTTCCAGAAATACTTTAGCAAAGCAGCTTTGTCACAATGAATACTCATGAAAAATGAATGTTGAGACTGAATCTGCAAATATTCACTGAGAATAAATTTCTCATTGTGCAATCAATTGTAAAATTCATAATTTGCCCTGTATTTTGTTATATAAATTATACAATCAGGGCACAGCAACAGTATGAAGTGAATTATGTATCTAACCAACATTGCATGCATTCCAAATGTCCTCAACAAATTGCTGGTGAACAATCTACAGGATAAGAAATATTTGCTAGCAAAATGCATGAATCATTTCAAATAACAAATACATTTGAGGAAATCCTCATCTATTCCCAGACAATCTGTAAATAGAAAGAGAGAGTAAAAATTAAAAAAAAAAAATATTATCCATTGTGCTTAATTCACTCACTTCAACTCTGTAATTGACCATTCATCTGATTCAAAAGCTGTTAAGGACAGGCTCTTGATGCAGATATCAGACTGTGAAAAAATCAGAGGCTTCATTTGAACAATCACATGGAGAGGAACATGCCAAAAGGTAATTTTGGTGTGAAGAGCTTTCTGTAGGGAGAGAATCAGAGATCTTAGCAAAGATCTGCAAGGCTTCCTCAAGTTCTGCCTCCTTCATGGGGAAAGTAAGACACAATTGCCTTTGCAAATAGTGGCCTTTGGGATCCTACCTCAGCCTGGGTTAACCAGCTTTCATCTTCACTGAGCCAGAAAGATATTGTTTGAATCTCCAGTTCACTTGGTGACTCAATACTGGGCTAAGGGTACAGAGAGCTCTGAGTTCTGCTTCCCTTTCTACTTTGAAACATGTAAATCATTTCACCACTCAGTATGATTTTTCTAATGGCCCTCTTGCCCCATTGTTTGTGGCAGAAATTGGAATTCATTTGGGCTAAGGGCTGTCTCCTCCTGGGGTGAAAAAGGCCACACAGCAGGGCTGATTCCCACCTGAGCATCCTGAGACCAAGGCACAAACCCCAAGCTTCTTGTTTAGATTCCTACAGTTAATGGACAGAGGCACTCCCAGAAGACACATCCCACTTTTCTGAAATAAGTATGCTAGAATGGCTGGTTTGCTGCTGTCTTTTCTGCTGTAGAGAGAATCCTTTCAACCTCCTCAGCATAGGTGCTTCACTTTCAGGTGGCTAAAATCAACTGAGATTAATCTCTTTCCCCAGACTCATACAGCATCTTGCACAGTGCAGCCCAGATCTGCCTTGAGTTCTCTAGACATAAGTATCGTACAGATGCTAACTGATAAGAGAAAACTTAATTAATAATTTCCTATGGGGACTGCCTTCTATTCTAGGTGTTCAAGGCATTTAATTTAAAGAACAGAATGCCTGAATCTTCCCATCGCATCAGTAAAGTAGATAATCACCCTTAAAATTTCTTATAGCATGAAAATTCAGAGAGAAACAGAAAGTACAATAGAAACACAGGCTCTAATGCTTCATATCCCAAAACGCACACCATTAACGAGGATATAATAAGACTGGATAATAAATTAAGGTAGACAAATGTCTTGTAAGTGGAAGAAAACCTCTTGAAGTAAGTTTGAATATGTATTTGGAAGTGTTCATCCACAAGAAAGGAAAGGAAACATGGTTTTGTGCTATTTATGCTCACAGGCCAGTAACTTTTGAAGTAACTCATGAAACCTGAAACAAGGTGTGCTCACTTGATTCCCATTCCTCTACCCATGTGAAAAGCACAGAAATCCTTTCCTGAGCAAAACTGTGGCTCCTCTCTGAAATGAGATTACTCCAGGTACCATCATGCAATCCTAAAGGAAGTGCAGCAGTGCTCTGCTTTCTGGGTCCTCCTGACAGAATCCGCCACAAGGCAGGGATGCCTTCCAGTGGAGATGGAGATACCTGAGTCAGCACTGGACTTTGCTGTCAACGTCCATGGCCTCTTTCCAAACCCTCATTCCCAGCTGTGGCCACCTGCCAGATTTAGAACCATTATGTGAGAGAGCTCACTATTTATCAGACACTTTGAGATGATCTGCTTTTTTCTTCCCTTAAAGGACAGTCCCACATTTCATGTCCACAGTGCAAAATTATGTCTGACATGTAATATAAAACCCAAGATGCCTTGATATAAAGCCTTACTCCACTAAATGGGATCAAACAGCAGGGCATTTCATTTGGCAGAATGGATATTTCTTGTTCTAACATTACATTAACTTTTCCTATCTGTGCCTTGCATTAATTTTTCATTCTTAAGTGGTAGTGCCTTGCTGCTAAGCAGAGTCATAAGTCTGACAGGGGGTTCCCCAAGATTTCAATGATTCCTTCAGTGTCAGAGAGGATTCCTGGATAGGTGACATCAACTCCCTGGTATTGTCCTTCTTTCACTTGTGCCCTGTAAGAAACTTTGCAAGCCCACAGCCCAGCTGTAAGAGCTGAATGTTTTATCTACCAAACCCAGCCTTCTCCAGAGTCAATAGCATTCCTCTCTGAGGGATCAGAGTGACCTCATCACTCAGAGGTGATGTAGGATTAAGTTGCTGATAATCACAGGAGTTTATCAGACTACTGCCCTCCAACTAATACATCTTTGCAAGAGGCCTGCAATATCACCTCAGGTCTGGGGCCCTGGTAACACACTTGTGGTTTGTGAATCAGAGTTGATTTGCATCTTCTTAGTTCAGTGTACGGGCCAATGTCAATGTCTGCCTACACACTAGTCTGGATAAAACCTCACTCCCTTGTTTTCTCTTGTGCCCCTTGAGAATTTTGTAGTCATAAGGAGAGTGTCTAGTAGAACCTTCTTGTGGAGTGAATGTTAGCATCACTGTGCTACAAATGTGAGGTTTTATACTTGCCAGAAGGTGATTAGGTATAATATGAATAATACAATACCTATCCTAGACAGCCTAGATAAAAACTTTGAGTAATCACTCCATCATGATGAAGTGCTCTAGCTAAATGCCTGAGTGCTACATAATAACACTTTTTAAAGTAACCGAATGTACCTTTAATGTTAATTAAACTAACTGTACATTTGAGAATTCTGTAATATATTTTAGAGTTCAGATAAAGATTTATCTTTGGTCAGAGACAAAGCATGGAAAACTTAGCATGGCAAGTGAATTTCAGGAACACAATCACAAGTGAAACCAGGGGGGTTTTATGGAAACTGCATCAGAAAATTTACAAGCCCCACTGACTGGGAGCACCAGAGCACCTCTACTAGAGGGACAGACCCCCAGAGTCTGTGTAGATAAACACACACCCCCCCGCTACACTGCCAACGATGTGTTACTTGACACTGACAGGATGGAGGAGGAGGACCTTCATGTTAATAAAAATCCAGCTCAAACAGCACTGTATTGACATGCATCAGATAAGAGCTAGCTAGCACTGCCTCAGATCACTTAACATGATTGATTGTAATAATTTAATCATGTACCAGTTGGGTCTTTTCTGTCTATCAAGCTTTGTTGCTGTATTTCAATGTCCAAAATGATACAGTGTTTTCCATAGGACTTTGTTATTCTTGACAAAGAGTAATGTCAAGAAAAATGCCTTCTAACTGCTTCTGCCAAAAGAGAGAAAGAGAACAAAAGAATCAACACTTGCACATGTTCTCTGTGGCTTTTGGATGAAATTCATGCTCCAAGTGGGTCGTGCAATATGAAAACACTTTTTTCTCTGTAAGAAACCCACATGACTTCTCTGCCCAGCAACTAACCAACTGATCTGAAATGAACATGACTTGAAATCTTCACAATAGGTTTCTTCAAATGATGTATCCTGCCTGGACAGAGCTCACCCATCAGGTCCTGTCTCCTTTTGCATCCCTCTTGAAGAACTTCATCTGCAACAACATTTACAATATATCAAGTTTACTTGAGCATAACTCAAATTTCTCTTTTGTGCCCTTGCATTTTTTTCCTTTGCATCCTTGGACTGTCTGCTTCTCATGAATGCTTTCTCTGCAATTCAAAACTCTAAGCCAGTGCTGTAGAGACCATTAAAGTCACTTTTAAGTAACTACTTTAGCTATCTGAGCAGTAAAGCATGTGTTTCAGCCACCAGACATTCTTCTGGGTATTCCTAGGTGACCTATGCTGAAGCCTGTGTTAGTGCAGTTGGATTGCTAACTGTACCCAACCAGCGAGTTTGTTTAGGGCTTCTACATTGTCTGTTCATGTTTTGAATGTATCTGGCATACCACAAATCCTACAGAAAACACATATTTAATTCAAATTAGTAAACTGTATGTCTAATATCTTTGAATTGTTAACTGTATTTTTAAATTTAAAAAGTTGCATTAATAGCATTAATAATCCTTGCTCATTCAAAATCTCTGAAGGGAATTGGCCTCTCTATGGCAAAACCAGCAGCTGACTTGACATCTAGCATTCTTCCAATTTGGTTTTTACTACCATTTCTTTATCCTTTTAGCTATGCAGCAGTTCATTTTTTTCCCTTCAGGTTTTCCATGCAGGGAAGTCCCCTTGAAAATTCATGTCCCTACTGGTTTATGTGTTGCAATTAAGCAACACATTAGTTACAAATTTATCATTTGCAAAACACCAAATACAGAAAAGTAGGGGAAATGCATCATCAAGGACATAAATCTTCTCTTCTACCCACCTAATGAATAAACATGTTATTCTTATCAGGTACAAAGTACAGCACACTTCATCATAGCTCCACAAATAAAACGTCCTACCTATCCTTTCAACAGCAGCATTACAATGAAGTGCAAAGCTTTTCCTTAAAAACAAATAAAAAGTCTGGACTCAGATTCCTACAGTGGCATAAATCAATATAGTTCTTTTGGCTTCAGAAATTCTGAGTTATTTTACATTAGTTAAAGATGTGACATTATATGTAAACTGTTCTATTTCACTCCATAATTCTCCTTTCCCTTTAGAGCTAATATTCTCCTTTGACTTATTTCCACACGTTGTGGACTGGTAGGATCCTATTCTAAATCAAAACTGGTGTCTTATTTAAGATGTGCTCTAGCTCAAATATTAATTAATTCAAGGCAGTATTAGGCAGTTGATCAGTCTCCATCATCTTACCTGTTCCTTTTCACCTTGAAATGAGTGAAGCTATTTGAAAAGTTCAAGAGCAACAGAATTTTGGTCATCCCCAAAGCTTCCCCAAACCCAGCAAGTCTTTCTTGGCAATTTGCCAAGACAGAAGGAAGTATCCATATTTCCAAACCATGTTTGCTTCCTGAAAAACTACTCTCAGCCACTCTAGGGAAAAAATTATCAGACAGACTAGCTGTGGTTAGGAGGCTGGAGGCTAGATCAGACTCTCACAGGATGTTGCCCTGTGGGGATTTTTGTGGGATGTTCTTCAAAGTTGTCTTCCCTTCTTCCTGCAATCCCTAGGTCTTAGTGACACTCAGTCTATCAGTTTTGCTTGCTCCACCTTTGTACCAGGGGCCATGTATGCACTAGTAATCCATGACTGATCTACTTTCTGGCCCTACTGACAGTAGTAACCTGGCTGTAGTTTGATCTCAAAGCCACACTGTGCTTGAGAAACTAAACCAACAGGTTTCAGAAACTTACTGATAGAGTGGATTATGGAAGATTTTGTCCTGTGGTCCCAAACTGCTGACAGACCATAAGTTTGAGGAGAAACTCCTGAATCTGCCCCCTGCTTTGATATCTATAGCTTGACCATAGGCCATGTTGGAAGGCAAGCTTGTAAACAGATGATGTGAATGGTAGGTGAACTTGGGAACAGCTTTGGGCTCCTGCTGGACTGAGTGTTGGCATGTCAAAGGGCACAGAGAAGAATTAACTGCAAGGCTGATACAAACACCTGGTCATGGTGGTGGTGAACAAAGGATGGCTTTAGATTTTGCCTCTTCTTATTGAGCAAACCATATGGAATTTAAGGACCTTATGCAGTTGCAGCATCCCTGTGGTTAGTGTACGTTTCTCTCTTTTTCCCATTTCCTTAGGAAAGCAGAAAATGCCCCATTCTGTGCTTCTCTAATCAGCAAGAGTTACCTGACTTGTCTTCCACAGCTACAGCACAGAGCCATTTGGGCTGAATCAACAATTTGTTCTCATTTATTGCTGCCTGCATTCTTTTCATCCTTCCTTTCCCCTGGCTCTGTGAAAGTATTTCCCCTTGTGCAGCAGTCAGTCCTGAACCCAGAAGGATACATCTCTGATAATTCTGTGGTTTCCACAATAGGGGCAGGTATGGTTGATACTTGAAAAAGACTGGCCGCAGCGTGCTCTGACTAGCTGACTGGCTTCAGAGTGGTGTGTGAAAACAAACCCTAGAACTCGGGGAGAAAGTAATCAATTACTTCTCTGTATCAAGAGGCCTCTGCTGACTGAGGACATGACCCTGGCCAGGTGACCAAGTGGTTACCTGACCACAAAAGAAGCAACATATCCAAAATGCAGCTGATCTCTGTAATAACTTCCCAAGAGATTTAATGTACGTATACCACAGCTTCCTTGTGGGAAGGAATGCATCTAACAAATCAGAGTGAGGGAAAGAGCATGCAGACATTTTTAAAAAATCAGGGATTATAATTTTTAATCTCAGTAATAGACAATTATTATATTTCTTAAATCCAACATTATAAAGTTTAGTTACTGAATAGTCTGAGCCAGAACTTCTAATTGAGATAAAACCTTAATATACTATATTAATCTATGAATAATCTATGAATATTAGAGGAAAGATACTGAGAGGAATAGTGTAAAATATGAACATTTTGCCACCTTTGCCAGGATGTGGATCTGTGAACCAGTCAAAGGAGTTGTGTTAGAAAGACTTTAGGGTGACACAGGGCAGCAGAAGTCTCTTAACAGATGTCCTTACATAATCAAAAATTGAGAGACTCACATTTTAGCTACTAATTACCTTCCCCTGAAGAATATATTAGGCAGAGGGCTTTGGTAAAGATATTCCCACCAAAATCTCAGCCCTACAGCAAATAAACCAAAAATTTAAGCTATGCTCTGGACCCATAGACACTGGCCAGGTTTCAGCTGATGACTTCTAACCAATTCTGCATCCAGTCTGGAAATGAACCTAGCCCACCTTATTGGTTTTGTGAAAGCAGCCTTTCTTACCTCTCTTCCTCTGTTTTCCCTGCCTCCTGAAAGAACATTGCACAATTTACAAACCAGGCTGACTGTGCTGTTTTTAAGTTAGCATCATTTTGAGTTTCAGATTTCAAGTGAATCAAAAAAATCACACAAAAATGGTGGACCTGTACTTAAACAAAAAAAAGATTCTGACAACACAATTAAACTCATTGATCTTCAGAGAGGCCTCAGTGCTCATCAAAATGGTGTATTTTTAGTTGTTATATTCATTATAAAAATAAATGAAAATAATACAATAGGACGACTGCAAGGTAGTGTTTGCTGCAAATTGTGGATTACAATGAGATTATGAGCAAATAAACTCCACTCCAAAACAGGTGTTAAAGAACAATAACCACAAAATCCTGTAACAGAGACAACAACTGAGACTTTAAATTTCATTTGCACATGGTAAAGACAGACTTGCAATGTGTCACTTAATTGGAATTTTGATTATTAATACAATGTGGCACTAACAGCAGTATTAGAGGAGACCCATGCAGGGTTGAGCTGATTAATAGAGTTGACCAGCCCATTGAGAGCTTAAAGTTACCTGACAATTCAGTCCATTAATTAGCAAGATGCCATATTCCCTCCCACTGGGCTCTGCTGCATTGAACTCAGAAAAACTTGCAGATCCTTCTGCAAGTTTTTCATAATTTCTTCTAGGAAGTTTCCTTCTTCATAAGAACTTTCATACCAAGTGAGATCAAAGGCTGTATTGCCACTGAAAGTAGTCAACAGCAGGTCCCAAGGGGGGATTGTAACAACAGTTTAAGTACATAAAGGCATTTCCTCAGAATATGCTCCTGGTTTTCAGGATCTTGTTACATTCTCAGCCTGTGTAAACTTTAACCATCCATTAACTCCCACAAAGAATTCCACGGCCTACTTACCCTTTCTGTGAAGAAGCAGCTGACAGACACGTCACTTGCAATTTTAATTTTTTACCCCAAAGAAAGAGAGGCTAGGCTGCTATGATTAGTTTGGTCATTTGTAATATTAACTTTCTAATGGGAGTTTTCCCACCAAGTTAACGTCCCAAGAATCAGGAAGCTGTAAAATTGGCATATAGCTCCATTTTCTTTGATTCAGTAGCTACAACAAAGATACAGACCTTTATTTGTGCAAGCTGGTTCAGTCATCCAACAGAATAAATATATCACAGCAGAGCAACTCTGCATTAGCATCTTCTACAGTGATCCCAAAACATATAGGAAAATTACCATGTCCTGTGAGATTGCATAGGAAAGTTATATAATGATTTATAAATTAAACTTGAAAATGCCAAGTGTATTTTCATTGTCTTGGCAAAGAAAACTGTCAAAAAACCCCAAACACCACAGTCTGGAACAGAGATTAAATCTTCTGGAAGGGGTCTGGAAGCTGATTAGTTTCAAAACCAGCATAATACAAAGACTATGTAATAATACAGAATGAAAGAAAATTAATTGGGCCCATATATTTTTTTGTACCTGCACAGAATTGCAGTCTTGTTCTACACGTGTACAACAATAAGTAATCTTTTCTATTTTGCAAGTCTGATGCATGCTTACACAAGCTGCAAATCAAGCCAAAATTCTTCATAAACATGCTCTGAATGGACACTGATTTCAGCTGCATACAGCACTGGAATTTAGAAAAAACAGACTTTTCTTTCTAGCAAGTTCCTAAATTCCATAAAGCAATCAGCAAGACTGGTGGAGGGAAGCCGGTGAGAGGCAGGTGGAGGGGTGGAAAGGACAAGTCTGTCTGTGAAAAGGCAGCTGAGGAAAAGCCACCCAGTCCAAATGCATGCTGCATAATGACTTCAAAAGTGACTGACAACAGAGATTTAGTGAACCTCCACAGGAACATTTCTGTTCAGAGCTGGAGCAGAATACTTTCCCATAGAACTGATTCCTCCTATCTGGCTGGCTCTTTTGTCCCAAGAAACATGCACAGGTATACAAAGCCCATGCCCCACGTTCAAAGGTAATTAGAGCCATGATTGCATGTCAGGTGAATCTGGGTTTTCTGCTGGAAACCCAATCTGCTGCAAACCTAGACTGCTGCTCCTAACTTTGACAGTGATTAGTTAGATAGCCCCGAGCTATTCAGAGCTGTGAAACCCCTGGATGTGCTGGATGGACAGCAGCAGGTCTAGGACTAGCCTCTGCTCTGCTCCTACTTCAAGCTAAGACTATCAAGCAGGCATCTAAATCCATCTTTGATCATTACCTTAGGCAGTCTTAATTGGGCTCATATGGTCTTGACGATTTCATGGGATTTAGACTCCTGACTCACCTAGTGCACCCATATTCTAAGCTGTTTTACATGCCTTCAGGTGAAGGTAGGCACTTACTAGGTTTCTGTACAGCACCTAAAGAGACCGGTGATTTCAATGGCATATAAGCATTTCATCTGCACTTTAGAGAGCACCATTAAGCAGCAGGGTGTATTTTTAGGTGCAAAAATACTGTAGGAATTTGAGTTTGGAATGCAGCAAAGCACATGGTTGATGGGAGATCATGTGTCAGCTGTAAGAAATTCACTGCATTTTCCTCCATTTAGGAAACCTAATACTCATCAAAGTTTGCTCATAATCCTCACGCAGTTAGAAAAGCAATGCAGGCACCTGGCCCCCACCACTTCCACTGCCTATCCTACCGTATATGCCTGATTACTCCTTTGCCTCTTTCTCTCAGCTTCTAGCAAATGAGATCCACATAATGGAAGGAATTTCAGCATCTTTTAATTCGTCACAAGCCTTTAAACATTGGCCACTCAGTTGTAAAAATTCCCTTTGCTTCAATAATATCAAGCTTTTTACATGGTAGGTTTCTTCACTAATGCTTTCAAAGCACTTCCTAAGTTTAATAGCTCATTACTATTTTATATATGGGAAAACTGAGGCATAGAGGCAACAGCAATGTGTACAAATTCATTTATCAGGCCAAAACTTAGAAAAATGTTCTGGATTACCAGTCCAGTGCCCTGGGATAAATTTGATTTACATTAATTTCACTAAATTAATCAGATAGTCTGATAGATGCAGTCTGTGCCACAAACATACAGCTTTTAAAAAGATACTTTTTAAAAAAGAATTTGTTGCTCAGGTTTCCACCTCATTAAGAGACACTGGTAGCATACTAAAGACAAAGCCATATTAAAAAAAAAAAAAAAAAAAAAAAAAAAAAAACACAGTGAAAGAAAGCTATTTCAAGAGAAAGAGAAAACTAGGAGCAGCTCCAGCAGATGAAGAGTTAAGTCCCTGCTGAGGTCTCCTGCAACCATAGGTGTTTGACTCCCAAAACAGGTGGAGTTTGAAGACCTGATCAGTCATACCCAGACACACCCTGTAAGCAGCTGCTGTCCTCATCTTTTACAGGCAGAAAATACTGTGCTTCATGAGGGACTGTAGGATAAGCTATAGTTAGTAGAAAAGAAGCTACTAGAGAATTTATTTGTTAGGGTGTTGGGGGTTTTGCTTGTTGTTCTTGGCTGTGGGGTTTTTTGAAGTTGAGACAACTTTTGAAAATTAACTGATAGCTGAAAAGCAGACTTGTGTATGCAGCTGTAAGGATGAATTTTGTTTATGGCTAGAGAGGGTCTGAGCAATGATAACTCTCTGCTAGAGCAGAGGAAACCCTTGCAGATTTTAACTGAAAGTGAATTCTAGAGTATCTCTCACTTCTCAGCTACTCTAGTCATTTGAAGAGACAATATGAACATCAAGCTGAGGGTCCTCTCTTTCTGCATGAGTAAAGAAATTAATGCAAAAACAAATGTGATTTCCAGCATTTTTACTACACTACAAAGCAAGCTAGGTGATTTATGGGGAAGTGAAAGATGAGATGCCTGTGGTCTAGACAACTAGAATCCTGAAAGAGCTGAGTTGAAAGACTTAGCAGTAGTTTTCCTCTGATAATGATGCAAACAAATGGCTTGGGTTCAGGTCTCTGGGTGGGATTCAGCTCCTGAGCTCCACACAGCCCATGGATAATCAAAAACTGATGAAGGTATTGTAAATAAATACACCATACTCAGAGTAATTTGTGGTGCAGTGGAGTAAGGAACAAGTAAAAATGTGAAGAGTAGAAAGCACAGCTCTACAGTTGTTCTCTTCTTCGGGGTGTTTTTAAGCCTGGTTTGTTTTGGGGATTAGATTTGAAGACCTTCAGGTGTGTCCTTACCCAATAATTCTGGTAACAGCTGTTACCAACTTTGGTAGGTTCAGAGGTCATAAAGAGCTTGTTACATACTACAGGAAGGCTGGGAAGTCATGCATAACCTGGCCTCAGAAGTGCTGTGGGACAGATCTTAATGTCCCAAGTGCAAAACTTCAGTGGCAGTTCATGGTTTTGTTGTTATGAGTTATAAACATGAAGGCAAAAAAATAGCTGGTGATAAATTTTGTACTTATGACATTTTTCCCTTATCCTTACGAAGGAGAAGGTCTCGCTAAGAGGGGCCTATGTGAAGAGAATAGGAAGAGGGGTCTTGTACTTCCACATCTCTCTAACAAAAGCAGAACATGACTGTCCTTTTGAGGCCTCCTGTCTAGAATTTTCCAAAGCCACAATAACAAACAAACCCCAAACTCCTTATACAAGTCAGCAGAAAACAAAGAAGTAGTAAAATATATTGCTGCTCCTAACTTACTTGTGACTTATGGAAGGATTGTTACCTTGTGACTTATGGAAGGCTTCTCCTTATTTCTAGACCTCAGCCCTTTCTTGTGATGCTTGTGACCACTGATTTCTTTGACAACTTTTTTTTTTTTTTTTTTTTTTTTTTTTTTTTTTTTTTTTTTTTTTAATATGGATTACAATGGATACTACAATGAAAAGTAGCTGTGGCTTTTTGCAAGATCTGTATATCACTGCTAAATGGTCAGAAACTGTGGTAATGGCACTTTAGAAAACACTTGGAAAAGATCACTGATCACTGTGCTTATTTGGATGGTATTAGCCAAAATGTGATTATGTCTATTTCCAAGTATGACTCAATCTGAGAGCTATCTTAAAGGCTTTATTCAATGTGGTATTTTCTGTGATTGAAAAATGGCTTTTCTCCTTTTCCATACGAAAGCATACTTTTCAACACAGTGCTTCCCTATTTTGGGCACTTGCAGGGGCCTGCTCCACTGAACCAGTGCCATTGACAAAGCAGAGAGGAGGGAGATACTATGTGTCTGGCAGTTTTATTTGAAATCTCTTGAGACCTTCTTCAGGGCATATTGAGGGATGAAAGTACTTATTTTTTCACTCCCTGCTCCCAAAGCTGTTCTTTCAAGGGGTGTTCATGGCTTTTTCATCTCCCTTCATCCCTGAGTCACCTTGGGCCTACAATTTAGTCTTCCATGCAGCTGCAATGATTCCAAAAGAGAAGAGATATGCAAGGTGTGCTGGCTGCACAGCCAAAAGCTCTATAACCTTGGTCTGTGAACATGTGTGACTTCTTGAACATCTTCACCAGCAGCAATGGGGAAAGCTGTTCTGTTTGACATGCAGTGTAGTGGGAACTGTAAGAAACTGAACCTGTCAATTCACAGTCGTTGCTATTAGACCTGTCTTGAAACTGTTGACTTACCCACATAACAATTGCTTTCCTTGTAGTATCAGAGCTAGAGTACTTTTGCGGTGGTGGGAAATAAAGGGATGTTTCATACCTGTAGGTCCAAACTCATCCCCACTAAGTCTTCTGTGGACAACATAGATTATACTCACACTTGTGGGCTGACTTGCTTCATTTTGATTATGACTGCTACAGGAGTCAGACAGAATCACAGAATCATCTAGGTTGGAAAGGACCCTGGAGATCATCTAGTCCAAACGTTTGCCTAGCACAGTTCCCACCTACAGCATATCCTTAAACTCTAAATCGACCCTACTCTTGAACACCTCCAGTGACAGGGACTCCACCACCTCCCTGGGCAGCCCATTCCAATGCCTATCAACCTGTTCTGTAAAGAAATGCTTCCTAATATCTAGTCTGAACTTTCCCTGGTGCAACTTGAGGCCATTCCCTCTTGTCCTGTCGCTTTCTACTAGGCTAAAGAGGCTCAAACCGAACTCTCTGCAGCTTCCTTTCAGGTAGCTGTAGAGGGTGATAAGGTCTACTCTGAGCCTCCTCCAGACTAAACACCCCCAGTTCCCACAGCCGCTCCTCATTGGACATGTGTTCCAGACCCTTGACCAGCTTTGTAGCCCTTCTCTGGACATGTTTGTGCAGCGGGCGGAAGAAGCAAGCTGCCGATTCAATATGAATGATAGAGCAAGCTTCAACTTTATTGAAAGAAATCACACGTTATATAAGCACTCTACAATAATCATGCATACTACTCACAAATCTACTGGATACATGTAAAAGGCTACATTATAATATCCCAGCCCCTTGTGGCATTTCAGGCATGTCACAACACCTTCCTTCTTCTGGCCTGCTTTCTTTCCCAAGGCCGCTCCTTTATCATACACAAGGCCATAATGTACCTCAGTTTTTCTCTTTGTTAACATAAAAGTCCTCTGTTAGCATAACTGTACCCTGGGCTTTTTCCTCTGTTTACCTCAGGTGGCTTCGACCAGCTCCTGCAGGGAGCTATGGCCGACCAGCTCCTGCAGAGAGCTATGGCCTTGCTCTCTGCAAGCCATTCTCCAACAATTCCCCCTTTTTCTTTTTCTGCAGGCTGCACAAGCATAAATTTACTATTATTTCTCATTATACAACTATATACTATTTTAATAATTACTACAATCAATAATACTATTCCTAATCACTGCAATAAACTGTTAAAGGTACCCTATCAAGTACAAAGCATCCCATATTACCCATATTCAAGGGATATGACTAAATACTACAAAATAAAAAGTACAGAATAGCACACTTAATTAATAGAAGTACTAACATTCAGATCCACAATTGATAGGGAACCCTGGATACAGCAAGAATTTAGAGTGCCCTTCCTCACAAACTAGAAACCCTACGTGATGCGTCCATCCGTAAGTGAGGCATCCAAAGTCGCTGCAACCAGGTCCAGCCTTTAAATCAGCAGGCCAAAATAACTGGCAACTTTCTCTGAGCGGAAACATCTGATTTCATCCTCCTGTTGGGTTCCACCCAGAGCCTGGCCAGCACTCCAGGGGGAAAACCAAGGGAGTTTCTAAATAAGGTTAAATACTTGAGCTCTTAATTCTTAATATTACTAAACAAAGAAAGTGGAATACATGCATTCTTACAGCACCTTATCCTTATTAATAACTATATTTTATCTAAAGTACATCTTGCATAAGTGACTAGTAAGCTTATATATGTCATTAAGGAGTTGCAATTACTGTTAGCATTTTTTCTTAAAGGAATTGGCAACTGTAGTGTAGTTTATTCTGTTGCAGTAGCAAACATTACCCAGACATTCTGCTTGAATGATCAGTCGAAGAGATCACAAACTGTCAGCACAGGGGCACCCACAGCACCCACAGCTGGATCCTGAGTGCTGGCTGCCTCTCACGCCTCAGGTGTGGTTGCACACACCTCGCCAGTGACCATTGGAGATGAGACCTGTGGAGACACAAGCATAACCTCTTCCCCAGGTTATTAAAGGAAATGGTCCTTCCCAGTTACCCCTTTCTAGGTTTTGTTAACACTTGAGCTTTGCTCTGGACTTCTTGTTGATCTGGTATCTCTGATGAAAGACAACACAATATTGGTGAGACCTGTGAGACAGGGGAAATGTTTAAAATGTTCATGAATATAATGCCTTATTTAGCCTTTTGTGAGGTGTAGATTGATATCTTGCCCCTTTGTTGTTGTTGTTGTTGTTGTAATAGACGCTTTATCTTGCTAGATGTATGCTTCACAGTGGCCTGACCAGCCGGTGAATGGGGAATGCAGGTCAGATGCTTGACTCCCCACTGTATGACAGGATGCAAACAGTGCTCCAGAAAAGGTATTAACAGACACATGTACATATTTTAATATTTGAAATGCAGCTAAGTGAGTGACAACAGATTGCTATAATTCTGAGGAGGTGAGTCCCCAAGAGTCGACACCACTTCCCTGTTGAAGAGATGGAGTCTTTCTGGTATTCAGGGCAAGTTGCAATGATGTCTTTAGACTGATGCCTTGATAAAGAAACCTGGTTTTGTATTGCTCTGGCATTCTGGTGGAAAAAAAATGCATGTGTTTTACAGCAGAGCGAATGCTTGACCTGGAGCCAAGATCTCTCCCCCCTTTTGTTATTGCAAAAGCACTTTCAAGTTTTGGTATGCTCTTTCTACGATGGTTTGTCCTGTGGGGGAATACAGTATACTTGTGATGCTTGTCTGTTTGAGATGATGTTGGCTATGCGATGAAGATCTTGTTTTGCCTTCTTTGTAAGTACTTTGGGTGATGTTAGTGAAGGATCTTTTCACAAAATACCAAACAAGCTATGCAGATCATCATGAGTTAGGCCCACGACAGCTGTATCTAATTTATGGTTCCTAACAGTGTCTGTAAATCTTTTAAAGTCTTAATAACAGTTTTAAGTTGTTGCAGGACAATACACACAGGTGATTCGGTTTACAAGGTTAGTGTCAGGGTGGGTTTCAGGGTGGGTTGTGCTGCAGTGGTGATTAAGACAAATTTGATCCAATTTGAGTTCCTCATTGAGTCATACAATTGTGACCCCAAAATGCAATAGGGGTTTTCCAATATAAATGGATGAGTATTTGTTACCCAATTTTCTGGTCATCTTACATGAATGAGATCCTTGCTTTAAATTGCTGCAGCATGACACCAACCCTGAAAAGCATTTGAGGTACCGGAGCTAACAGCCAATCTGCTCACAGATATTATGGTCACATCTGCACCAGTATCTAAAATGCCTGTCAGCTCAACAGATTTTTTAGCTTTAACGAGAGTACATTTTACTAGAAGTTAACCTTGTGTCACGTTTAAGTCCAAAAATATTTAGGGGGTACCTGTTGATCCAAATCCTGAGTAATTGCGGCTTCTTGGCATAATATTAAATGGAGCTGCAGTAAAATTAACAAGCTGAATATTTTTTTGATCCTTTTGTTACTGAACACATGGGTACAGACCATAATTTTGATTTTTCTCTTCATAACCAGCATCTACAACCCCTGGTAAAATGAACAACCCCTGTAAGGTTGCAGATGATTTTTTTCTTTTTTTTTTAAACAATATTTCCATTAGGCAGATGTTTCAGAGGTGCACTCTCCCCACAGAGAATGCACCTAAATTCAAAACAACAATCAACTCAGAATTACTGACTCCTGTTAGAGGAGGTATTTCACATGTAACACTTAGAACACTGAGCCCAAACCAACCGCAGCACCGATGACCCAGCGGGTGGGCACTAGGACCCTGTAGTTCCTCGCCAGCCACTTCCCTGGCCGGAGAACTCCGCAGCTGCAGTGGGCCGCGTCTCACACACACTCAATGACACAGGCAAAGGCGTCCCGCACACTCCTTACTGACATAACATAAAATGACAAATATTACCAATACGAAGACTCCATTAAGAACATATAAAGCCTGTGCTGCATAACCTTGAGCAGTCATTTTTGCCAAGGGAATGCTGTGGGAAACGGTGTCAAAAGCCTTGCTAAAGTCAAGGTAAATTACATCCACAGCCTTTCCCTCATCCAAGAAGCAGGTCAATCTGTCATAGAAGATCGGATTTGTCAAGCAGGACCTGCCTTTCATAAACCCATGCTAACTGGGCCTGAGCATCTGGTTGTCCCTCATGTGTTGTGTGATGGTACACAGGATGAGCTGCTCCATCAGCTTCCCAGGCACTGAAGTCAAGCTGACAGGCCTGTAATTTCCCAGACCATCCTTCTGACCCTTCTTATAGATGGGCGTCACATTGGCCAATTTCCAATCAGTCGGGACCTCCCCGGTCAGCCAGGACTGCTGGTAAATGATAGAAAGTGGCCTGGCGAGCAACCCAGCCAGCTCCTTCAGCACCCTTGGGTGTATCCCGTCTAGTCCCATAGACTTGTGTATGTCTATGTGATGCAGCAGGTCACTGACTGTCTCCTGGACTGCAGGGGGGTCGTTCTCCCAGTCTCTGTATTCTGGCTGTGGATGCTGGATTTCATCAGTACAAATAACCTTGTTCTTAAAGACTGAGGTAAAGAAGGCATTAAGCACCTCAGCCTCCTCCTTGTCGCTCATTACCAAATTTCCTCCTGCATCTAGCAGGGGATGGAGACTCTCCCTGGACTTTCTTTTGCTACTGACATACTTATAGAAACTTTTCTTGTTATCCTTGATTTCAGAGGCCAAATTAATTTCCAGTTGGGCTTTAGACCTCTGGATTTCCACCCTGCATAGCCTCACAGCCTCTCTGTAATCACTGTGTGTGGCTAACCCCTTCTTCCAAAGGCTGTAAACTCTCCTTTTCTCCCTGAGTTGCAGCCAAAGCTCCCTGTTCAGCCAGGGTGGTCTTCTCTGGTGCTGGCTTCTCTTAGAGCACCTGGGGACTGCCTGCTCCTGAGCCATTAACACTTCCTTCTTAAAGAGCGCCCAGCCTTCCCGGGCCCCTATACCCTTCAGGAGAGTCTCCCAGGGGATCCTTTCAAGCAGGTGCCTAAACAAGACAAAGTCAGCCCTTCTGAAGTTCAGGATGTCAGTCCTGCTTCGCTCTCTCCTGACCTCTCTAAGAATAGAGAACTCTATTATTTCATGATCGCTGTGCCCTAGTCGGCCTCCAACATCCACGTTGTCCACCAGTCCTCTGTTCACAAAGAGGAGATCCAGCAGGGCACCTTCTCTGGTTGGTTTACTCACCAGCTGCATCAGGAAGTTATCTCCCACACATTCTTGGAATCTCCGGGACTGGTCTCCTTCTGCTGTGTTGTATTTCCAGCAGATGTCTGGGAAGTTAAATTCGCCCACCAGAACAAGGGCAAGCAATCATGAGATTTCTCCTAAGTGCCTATAGAATACTTCATCCACCTCTCTGTCCTGGTTGGGTGGCCTATAGTAGACTCCTACTACAACATCTGCCCTGTTGGCCTTCCCCCTGATTCTAATGCAAAGAAACTCTACCCTGTCTTCACTACACTTGTACTCAAAGCAATCATAACAGTTCCTAACATAGATTACCACCCCACCACCTCTCCTTCCCTGTCTGTCCCTCCTAAAGAGCTTGGAGCCATCAACTGGCACACTCCAGTCATGGGAGACATGCCACCATGTTTCTGTAATAGCCACTACATCATAATTTTCCTGCTGCATCACGGCTACAAGCTCCTCCTCTTTGTTACCCATGCTGTGCACATTGATATATATGCACTTTAGATGGGCTGATGTCCCCAGCACCTTTTTGCTTTTAGAGGTCCTAATTCCAGCCTGAACTTTCACGGGTGTTACCAGTTACTGATCCATTAGTATCCCTTGCATCTTTGTTGTGCTGCATATCTCCATCTGTTCTGCTAATTAAGGACACCAGTTAAACTCAGACACCAGAGTGAAAAGAGCAGGCGTACTTTACTAGTGATAACAGTGTAATACAGAAAAATATGCAGTAAGAAAAAGCAGAATAGTGCACTTAAAGCAGCAAAAGGAAAAAACAGGGTAATGCATTTAATCATTACTACACAAGAGAGAGAGAATGGAGATTAAGAAAAATACATCACCACTTGCATATATTATCATCCCCCAGACCCGCAGTGGCTGGGGAGCCCCAGTTACAGTGAGGGTTTGGAGACCCTGTCCCGGCAAGTGGGAAATCCTACACAGTGCCTCCACCAATAGGTGAGGCTTCCAAAGTCACTGCAAACGGGCCCGGCCTTATATACCAGAGATGGACAAGCTAGAATAGCCGGCACCTTTGTTCTGAGCAGAAAATTTCTGGTTTCATTCTCCTGTTGGATTCCACCCAAAGCCTGGCCAGGGCTCAGGGCGGGGAAATCAAGGGAGTTTCTAACAAAGCCAGATACTTGGGTTCTCTGCCTTGAACAAGGCTAAACAAGGGAAGCTGGATACATTTTCTCCTCACTCCTGATTATATTTTGTCTAAGCTGCATCTTTCTCTAGTGAGTTTACATACTTTGTTAATGATTACAGACTAAGTTAGCAGCTTCAGCTTGGGGCCTGTTGTTCAGGCTGCAGTACTTCAATGCTTTAGCACTTTTTACATCAGCATAAGTGCACTGTTCTAACTTAGTGCAATACCTACTAGCACAATGGTCATCAGTTATAAAATATACATGAGTCATCTATAGGTCAACTCTGGCTTGGACCAGTTGTCCAAGCCTTAGCACTTCACCATCCCTTGCCTCCACTGAGATAGCAGGGTGAGGGTTATTGATAGCACAACAGCCCACAAACTCTGGTAATCTTCCCTGGGGCTTGTGTCTGGGAGTTCCAATTTTGTCCCCTTCCCCCTTCAAATCCAGTTTAAAGCTCTCTCAATGAGCCCAGCTAACCCCTGCCCCAAGATCCTTTTCCCCTTCTGGGACAGCTGCATCCCATCTGATGCCAAGTTCTGGCATCCTGTATACTAACCCATGATTGAAAAATCCGAAGCCCTGACAGTAACACCAGTCTTGGACCCACAAGTTTATCTCTTCAGTTCTCCTGTAATCTTCTTCATCCATCCCTGAACTGAAGGGATCAAGGAGAACACTACTTGTGCTCCTGAACCATTAACCAGTTTTCCTAAGGCCCTGAAATCTCTTTTCACTGATTTTGGACTTCTTCTGGTCATATTGTCGCTACCTACCCGAAAAACCAAGAGAGGGTAGTAGTCCTTGGGTCTCACTAGAGTGGGGAGTTTTGCTGTGAGGTCCTTCACCCAGGCCCTGGGGAGGCAGCAGACTTCCCTATGAAGTGGGTCCAGTCTGCATACTGGGACTTCAACACCCCTCAGAATGGAGTCACCCCCTACAATGACCCTTCTGGGGTTCCTTTCAGAACTGGTTTTAATACCTGGTCTAGAGCGACTTGGCCTTGGTGGACCTTGATCTTCCTCCTTGTTTGACTCATTTTTTCATCCTTCTCTCCTTCATTCACAAGTTCCAGGGCTCCGTATCTATTGTGAAGGGACACCATAAAAGGTGGGGGAGGTCGGGAGGGGATTTTCCTGCCTCCCTGAGCAGGGACTTGTTTCCAGTCTCCCCCCTTTTAGGTCCTCTTCTTCTGCCTGGTAGCAAGAAGGTGAGGGATCACCTGCCTCTTCTGGAGCCTCCATTTGCTCCTGTTGCTTCAGGGGTGAAGTTCCTCAGAGTCCTATACTCACAAAGGCTGAAACTCTGCCTGCAACACTAGCTCTATTACTAGCTATTGACTTGCAAAATACTTGCTCCTACATTTATCTTTCTGCTTCATCAGCAGGATTGAGGAAAACATCAGCTAGGTTCCCATTCCCTTCACTACCACCTACACAGTCCTGTAGTCATTCCTTTTGTCCCTTGGCAGGGTCTCATGTGCCCACCTAGATAAGCAGAGACAGGTAATACTCCAAGGGCCAGATAAGCCTTGGCTGTCTTTCTCTAATATGCTACATCTGAGTTAAGGAATCACAGAATACCTGAGGTTGGAAAGGATCTTTGGAGATCATCTAGCCTACCTCCCTGCTCATGTAGGGTCACCTAGAGAAGGTAGTTCAGGGTCATGTCCAGCTGGCTTTTGAATATCCCAAAGGATGTAGGCCCCACAACTTCTTTTGGGGAACCTGTCCTAGTGTTTAAGTATCCTCACAGTAAAGCTGTTTTCTTATGCCTAAGTGGAATTTCCTGTATTTCAATTTGTACCTCTTACTGTTTCTGGACATGACTGAGAAGAGTCTGCCTAATTTACTGTCTCCCCCTAAACTAAAAGGAGACTGACTGAAATATAGTTCCCTGAACCCTCTATCTTTCCTTTTATTTTAGAGATGGAGAAATATTTGGGGTTTTTTCCATTCATTGCATATTTCCCTGTTGGCACCACTTGTCAAAGATGACAGAAAGTAGTCTCACAATGATGTTGGTTACCATGATACTAGATGTCTGCATCTTGTCAGGTGGGTCATACTTAAGGATCACTAAACACAGACAATCTGGTATAAAAGTTCAGTGACAGGCAGCATGTGTCTTTTTGTTGAGGGAGAAGACACTTGCCTTTACTCGGTCATTTACATTTGTTTCTAACCTTAAGCCTGCTGTAGCATAGATGTACATCTTGAGTGCCACATATCATCTTGAGTGCCATCACACAGCATGTACAGGACAACCAGGTGATCAGGCCCAGTCGGCATGGGTTTATGAAAGACAGATCCTGCTTGACTATCTCCTTCTATGAAAAAGTGACCTGCTTAGTGGATGAAGAAAAGGCTGTGGATGTAGTCTACCTAGACTTTAGTAAAGCCTTTGACAGTTTCCCACAGCATTCTCCTGGCAAAACTGGCTGCTTGTGGCTTGGATGGACATATGCTGGGTAAAAAGCTGGCTGGATGGCTGAACCCAAAAAGTGGTGGTGAATGGAGTTAACACCAATCGGTGGCCAGTCACAGGTGGTGTTCCCCAGGGCTCAGTATTTGGGTCAGTTCTATTTAATATCTTTACCAATCATCTGGATGAGGGGATGGAGCTCACCATCAGTAAATTTGCAGATGACACCAGGTTGGGCAGGCGTGCTGATCTGCCTGAGGGTAGGAAGGCTCTACAGAACATGTTGGATTGCTGGGTGAAGGCCAGCTATATGAGGTTCAATAAGGCTAAATGCTGGGTCCTGCATTTGGGTAATGACAGCCCCATGCAGTGTTACAGGCTTGGGGAAGAGTAGATGGAAAGCTGCCCAGCAGGAAAGGACCTGGGGGTGTTGGTTGATAGACAGATGAATATGAGCTGACAGTGTGCCCAGGTGAACAAGAAGGCAAATAATATGCTGGCTTGTATCAAAAATAGTGTGGCCATCAGGACGAGGGAAATGATTGTCTCGCTGTACTTGGCACTGGGCCGCACCCTGAGTACTGTGTTCCACTGCCCAGGGAAGTGGTGGAGTTACCATTCCCTGAGGTATTTAAAAGATGTGTAGATGTGGTGCTCAGGGACATGTTTTAGTGGTGGACTTGGTGATGTTAGGTTAACAATTGGACTCGATGATCTTAATGGTCCTTTTTAACATAAATGATTTTATGATTCTATGATTCTATCTAGAAATTTGTGCATCAGAATTGTTCTTTCTGGCTGTCCTGAACCAATATCAGGAAGCGTTCTTAAACCATCCCAAGAACAAAATTAAGATGCAAATGAGGTCAGGTGCTGCACAAACCTTGTAAGGTTTATTTCACAGAATAACTGCAAATAGTGATAGGACAGAAGGAAGAAAGGAAAAGTCAGAATACCTAAGCAAACAAACCAAAGATGCAGCAATACTAGTTACCACCACTGTGAATCTAGTGGCATCCCGTTGATTTGGTCCCAGTGCAGGTGATGGGGGGATCCCGCAGGCGATGGAGAATTCTCTGCAGGCGATGGGGGGAATCCCACCAGAGAAGAGCACGCAGTCCCTTTTATCCAGTCCCCAACATGAGTTCACATGAGTTGCTACGGAGCTCATTTGCATATTCACTGCCCTGTGTTCCCCCATGTGCGCATGCCCAGGTGTCCACAGTGGTCGTACTGGGGTGGGGGTGGGGGTGGTGGTTCAGCCATCGACTCCTTCAGCCTTCACATGTCCCACTCGTTCCCCGGCCCTACGCACATGCACAGCTTGATGGATGTTGTTCTAGCTCCGGGAAGATTTTGTCCTCACAGCAACAGGACATCAAGGCCTGGCCTAGGAAATGGTGCGATGCTGAAACACACAGCTGACATAGTCTGACAGTCTTACACCAACCTGCAGCTCAGGAAGGTGGGGGAATAATGGCATAACAGCGATGCTAGGACAAAATGGCTGACAGTCCCTTACTACTATCTGACCTAGCTCTTATCTTTAAGGCTACATCATCTTAGCTTTAACTGATAGATTATTCATGCATCCTTCAGTAAATTATCCCCTTGACCACAATTGTCTGAGCGTATACTTGATTTCCAATTTGTATTTGTCTTGCTTTAGTGAGGTATGTGGACATAAAATTTTACCTCTTACTGTCAGAACCTTTTCCCTTTCCCCCAGCAGATAGTTTTAGGTTGTGATCTGGCAATTCTTTTAATGACCCAAATACAATGAACGTATTAAGCCTTTTACTAGAAGGCAATATATCCTCTCATTGAAATAGACTTGCACTTTTTCTCTGAATCCTTTCCGATTTGTCAACAGGTAGTCACCAGAGCTTTTCTGAATAGTGGATGTGTCAGGCTGTGATTGCTAACTCTTTATATTACTAAGCCTGAGACTTGCCCTTGCATTGTACTGCATTTGCCTGCAGCTTTATTATGTCTGTTTCAGCAGACAAATTGTTACATCCTTCCTCTAATTATGCTGATGACTAATAAAGAATACATTAGTTTAACTGGCAGCTGTTTGCTCTTTGAATGGGCAAGGCTACTGAAATTAACACCTTTTGGCACATTCTTAAATTATTCTCATCCTGCCTAAGAAAAATAAATAGAACTGGTGATTTCAGTCTTGAATTTCTTTGACCTGAAGGCCTCACACCACTGCAATCACCTCTCAAAAGAAGTTAATATCGTTTTTGCTAAAATTCTAGTCTGACCACTTTAAGACAAATGTCAAGTCTTAATTTTACCACTTCTTTATTGCATTCCACTTAGAAAATGGTAACTCAAAAGAGCAAAAAATGAAATTGAGTAGGAGCAGCTGACTTATTATTGGAAAAAAATGTTTTTAATCTACTGCATTAAACTGTTAAACTTTTCCATCTTTGAAAACAGCAAATGACTAACTCATTCTACATCCAAGATTCACTAATACGCACAAATGAACACTGATTTGCCAGTTTGAAACATCTCTACGGTCTTCCCCAAGAGATAAGACACTCCATCTTCCTAGGAGACTGCTTCCAGTTTTTACATCCTTTCCAAAGGGCCTAGCTAGTCAGACCAATCATGCCTGGAAACTAGCTGCACAGGACAAAGATTGCCAGGGAATAGCTTGCTTGACTATTTATTGCTGTTAACATCTGTGCTCCAGATCTTGAACACTGTGCTGGTTTAGGCCCTGCCAAGAGCAGAGATAACCTTGCCATTGTCCCTCCACCACCCTCAGACCAGGCAGGGCTGGAAGTGAGGCACAAACCCCGTGGTTGAAATAAGGAAAGGTTTAATACAACGGGGTAACAAATAATAAACTGAACAACAACAATAGCAATAACAACAACAATAAACAGTGATAACAGTAAACAAGAAAAAAGATATACAGAGATATAACTCAAGGGACACAGCCAGCCCGCCGTGCGTGCTTTCCCAGACAAAAGTCACACAGAAAACTGTTCCTGCACTTGGCGCATGGTATGAATAACCTGGCTAGAGTCCCCTCCCCACTGCTGGGGAAACTTAACCCTATCTCAGTTGAACCAGGACAAACATTTCTGGATATACTTGAACATATTATTATAGATGTAGCCGTAACATAACAGCAGGCAATATTTCTTGAACATAGTCCAGGTTCAGGAAGAAAAAAAAGAAAAGGGAAGGTTGGTGCTTCTTGCATGCCAAAGCATGTAATAGCAGGGTGTAAAAGCACTGAGTACCTTCATTCCGTCTATAGAAAGTTACAGTACTGGGTAACTAAAAGCCATGCTGAGTCAAGGTTCATGTAGTCCACGAAAGGCTTAGCACATTTTCTTTACTGTTTCTTGCTCCTTCCTTCAAAATGAAATTAGTTGTATATCACAGAATCACAAAACCATCTCAGTTGTAAACCTCACACTGACTGTTCCCAACTACACCAGATCCCTCAGCACTATGTCAGCCCAACTCTTAAACACCTCCAGGGATGGGGACTCCACCACCTCCCTGGGCAGCCCATTCCAACACCCAACAACCCCTTCTGTAAAGAAATGCTTCCTAATATCCAGTCTAAACCTTCCCTGGCGCAACTTGAGGCCATTACCTCTTTCTTGTCCTATCTTGTCCTATCTTTCTTGTCCTATCTTTGTTACTTGGTTAAAGAGACTCATCCCCAGCTCTCTGGAACCTCCTTTCAGGTAGCTGTAGAGGGCGATGAGGTCTCCCCTCAGCCTTCTCCAGTCTAAACACCCCCAGTTCCCTCAGCCACTCCTCATACAACATGTGCTCCAGACCCTTCACCGGCTTCATTGCCCTTCTCTGGACACGCTCGAGTCATCAATGGCCTTTTTGTAGTGAGGGGCCCAAACCAGTAATCGAGGTGTGGCCTCATCAGTGCCGAGTACATGGGTAAGATCCCTTCCCTGTCCCTGCTGGCCATACTATTGCTGATGCTATTGGCCTTCTTGGCCCCCTGAGCACACTGTTGGCTCCTTTTCAGCTAGCTGTCAGTCAACATGCCCAGGTCCCTCTGTGACTGGCAGCTCTCCAGCCACTCCTCCCCAAGCCTGTAGCGCTGCTGGGGGTTGTTGTGGCCCAAGGGCAGCACCCGGCATTTGGCTTTATTGAAACTCATCCAGTTGTCCTCAGCCCATGGCTCCAGCCTGTCCAGGTCTCTCTGCAGAGCCTCCCTACCCTCGAGCAGATCAACACTCCCACCCAACTTGGTGTCATCTGCAAACTGACTGAGGGTGCACTTGATCCCCTTGTCTAGATCATCAGTAAAGATGTTAAACAGGAGTGGCCCCAAAACCAAGCCCCTGGGGGACACCACTCATGACCAGCCGCCAACCAGATTTAACTCCATTCACCACAACTCTTTGGGCCCAGCCATCCAGCCAGTTTTTTACCCATAAAAGCTTGTGCTCATCTTAGCCACGAGCAGCCAGTTTTGCCAGGAGAATGCTGTGGGAAATGGTGTCAAAGCCCTTACTAACGTCAAGGTAAACAACATCCACAGCCTTTCCGTCATCCAATAAGCAGGTCACCCTGCTGTAGAAGGTTTGTCAATCAGGACCTGCCTTTCCTAAACCCATGCTGACTGGGCCTGATCATCTGGTTGTCCTGCATGTGTTGGAGTAAGAAACACAACCAATCACAGCTATTAATGGATTGATACAGATATCCTCTATTTACACTGTGAAAAAAGAATGGTGCTCTAAAGCCCTCCAGAGGATGGAAATTCAATTTCAGTACTTGAAAGCTTATTTTGACTTCCTCGAAGGAAGGAAAAATATTTCAAGGTGCTTTGCAGAACTTCTGGGTAAAAAGTAAACACCTGCCACTTTAATCTTGATGCTTTAAATTATGCTCTTGAAGGAACAAGCCTTACTCACAGATCTTCAGATGGAGACTCACTTTTTCCTTTTGACATCTTTGATCAGTCATGAAATACTGAATATCAACAGCATCAGAATAATTCTTGTTGGATGCATAATTTCAGGCTTTATTGAAACGAATATAAGCTCATTGCTCCTCTTTAAAGTGGCTATCAAGTTCATTGTCAGACAGATTAAACTTGCACTGCTTATGTTTATACTGCATTGTATAGGCATAAATCTTCAGACACCTAAACAAAAGATCTGCTTTTGGGAAAGAATACGGTGTGTTCCATTCCAATTGATCCCTCTTTACTGAAAGTCTTGACCTTTCTGCAAGGAGAAAAATGCTTTGATTCACTGAGTATATAAATCACTAAGTTATTCTCACAGCTGTAATAGTTATCTTGTTCAGTTTCCACTTCATGTAAAATGGAGATAAAAAATTTGGTTTGTGCAAACCACAAATAAGTTGATAAAGAGAAATGTTCCTTTGCTTGCCATCAGACTAACCAAGATGAGAATCAAAGATCACAACATGAAAACAAAAGGCATTAGGGTCATATTGCTGCTCAGTCCTCTCTTTATGGCACCAGGAAGACTTTTAGCTGAATTTCAGAGTGACCAAGCAAGTTGTTTGTTTGTTTGTTTGTTTTTAATTTTTCTTCCCTCCCTTAGGGTAATCACATAGTTGGAAGCCTGGTGGTCACACTAGAGTCCTGGGTTAAAATTCCAGCTGTATTTCAAACTTATTATGACTTTCAATCAGGAGATTTCATCTCTTTTGCGCTGCTGCTCCTTGTTCTGTAAGATAGGGAGATAAGGGGGTGCTCATCAAACTAAACAGTGATAATTAAAGCTAGCTAAATAGTGCACATTATTTTGGTACTTTGCTTCTATAAGGTACTCTTATTGATTTCATCTGTCAGTAGCATAATGGCTGTCCAAATTGCCTCACAACACTGTCACATTTCTGGCAAATAAATCTTCCAGAGAAAAATAAGAAATTATGAGTTTGTTTTCACTATGTAAAAAGAAGGAAAATTCTGTAAGTTTTGCTGAATGAATAACAGTATAGGAGGTGTCTTCATGAATGGAAAGCATTTTGAAGGTGCTTTTTCACCCCTTCCTTCCCCCCTCAATAAACAACTCTAGGACAAATGTGGGACATATTTTGAACACATGGCAGTAATTGTTTTCAAGTTTACAACTTAAATGGGGCTGTTAGAAGAGATGTGTCTGCATAGATTTATCTAGCTTATTCTTGGATCTACACATTTCTGTGGCAGATTGTCACGTCCCGCTCCGACGAAGGGGACAAGTGACTCAGATTTGCAAATCCCCAATTGGAGTGGACAACAAGTCTCCAAGTTCAAGCATTTATTAACTACCTACAATGCACTAATTGAACACATGATAATTGGCTAAGTACAGAGCAAGCTGTGGTGAGCAATACAATATGGTTTGTATTTCTTAATAGGAAAAGGAAAAGAGGGAGATAGAGGGAATGGGGGAATACAGATCACCAGTCTGGGTTCCTGCGCTGATCTTGCCGGCGAGGATTCCAGGAGGCAGCCATCTTCTTCGCTCCACAGGGCTCTCTCCCCCAGATACATCAGGCAGCCTTATCAGCTTCGGCCTCCACAGAAAGCACCCTGTGACTCATGGTTTTGTCTTGGGAGTGTTTGAGGCAAATCTTCAATCAGACTCAACTCTTGCTTTCCCAGGCTGTTTGTCTTAGTTTCTCACAGGCCTGGTTTCTAGGCTCTCACATCCCACCCTGTGACTCAAACACTCCAAGTTTTGACCATTGTGATCTCAAAGGGTATAGGGAAAAAAGAAGACAGAAGGTAAAAGAGCATATATCTAACTGCTGCAAGTCATACTATGAAAAGCAAAACTTTGCACAATATTACAATACTAATATTTACAAGCCATCTTCCCCACCCCGTGAGTTCTGAGGATCCTGGTGATGTTACACATGACCCAGGGTTCCATCCATCAAACCAGTTCATCAGTCGAAAAAGTTCTCTGTTCCTGTTGGCAATCTTCTTCAATGTGGCATGGGTCTCCTCTGTAGAGGTGATGGCAGAGGTGCATTGTGGATGGGGATGCAGCATTCTCCCTCAGTCAGACTCAGCACACCGCACAGTCCATGTTCCTTCAGGAATGCTAGCTGGATTTTGCAACGCCATCCTAGATGCTTGGTGGATCTGCACCTTTAATTCCTTAAAGGCATCCCTTGTTAGTACATATAAATGCTAAGTTAAATTTTCTAAAACTATTTGAGGTTACACAATTACATTAGAAGGTCAATAAGGATTTAAATAGGAATACAATTTAATATTCAGGTACAATTTATTAATGCTTAATTTGTGGGACCAGACCCCTCCAGTTAGTCTTTGATTATTTCATCTTGCTATTGGTTATACGATATTTGTAAGCACCAGTGTGCAGTCATAGGTGACTCACGGACTTCCTTATTTTGGAGGTGATTCCCAATAAGGTAACTTAAGGCACAACTCCAGATTAGCCTTCCAATAAGTAAATTCTTCACACTTAGCAGGTATGATTCCACAAATTATATAACAATGTAAGCAGATTACAAATAATAACTAGCCGATAATGCCTATAACTATTGAAAGCACTAAAAGTAACATAGGTCTTTGGTCATCCAGGATCAATATCCTGTAAAACAAATATATGCATAGCAAAACATTGATGGTTAGAAAGAAGGGACAATCCACCTGGTATTGATACGGTATTCTTTGAGAAGCAATTACCACCATCTCTGAGCTTTTCTAAAACTGCAGTACTCAGACCATCCATTAACTCTCGGGGAATCCCAGCCCAATAAGCAGCTCGTTGAGTTAACGACCATGGTTCTCTCTGGTCGTCAGTAAATAAGGAAAACCCTGGCCCCCAGTACCCCTGGGCCTCATCCTCTGATAACAAAATTCGGTCGCCACCAGTCAAAGATACCCTCCACACATATTCAGTTTCAGTTTCCTGAGCTCGTCTGGTGTATTTCCCCTGAATTTTAGCAAGCTCAGTTGCTGGGTACGGTGTAGTTCGAGTGGTGACCTGCGGAGCTGTCCCACCCCGACCCTCGGTGGTCTCTGTTTTAATTTGCCCCCTCGTTTTCGGGGTAATAAATCTCTCAGCTTATCTCTGAATCCTTTGTTGGATGCAAGGGTCTGGCTGCTGGTTTTGCCAGACTTGTAACTCCCTGTTCACTATCCGGAACAGAGCCAAGATCTCCCTGGTTGCAGGTTTCTTGTTCATTCCCCTCCTTTTCAGACCATGAGATTTTTTTCTCGGTCCAAGGCATCTAACAGAGCCTGTGCGAAGTCGCTGAGTGGTGTTAGGCTCATCAGCTAATTGGCTTTTTAAAACTTCAATTTGCTCTTGCCAGAGTTTAGCTTTTTGTTCCTCAACCAATTGTTCCTGGAGAGCTTTTACCAGATCTTGTAGGGATTCAATCATTTCCCTTTCCAATTGTTTCTTAACATGTTTATCTTTCTGGGCTGCAGTCAGCGCTGCCCCTAATACAGCACACACTACAGCTTTTCCTTTGCCTGGTCACGACCCTTTCACCCCTGCAAGCACACTGATATAACTCGCCACTGCTTCTGGATTTTGCCAGTTATCGTGGGCCCAAACCTCTACTAAAGGAGGAGGACAAGCCTTATACTCCTTCAGCTTCTCAAAAATAGGGGAGCAGTCAAGCACCGACATTTCCTGGCCAGTCATGGCTTGCAACTGCTCGAACCTCTCCCGGCTTAGAGCTGAGAGGTCACTTCCCGATTCCCCTGTCCTCATCGGATAGAGAATCAGTATCCCTCCGACCCTCTCTCAGCTTAGAGCTGAGGGGCCAATTCCCAGTTCTCCCTGTCTGAGTCTGTCGGACAGAGAATCACTATTTCACCAGACTTTCCGACACCAAAGGGGATCCCTCAAATCCCCAATTGGAGCAGACAGCAAGTCTCGATGTTCAAGCCTCTGACCCTCTCCCAGCTTAGAGCTGAGGGCCCAATTCACCAGACTTTCTGACACCAGAGGGGATCCTGCCGACTACGCCAATTTAATGTCACGTCCTGCTCCGATGAAGGGGACAAGTGACTCAGATTCGCAAATCCCCAGTTGGAGCAGACAACAAGTCTCTAAGTTCAAGCATTTATTAACTACCTACAACGCACTAATTGAACACATGATAATTGGCTAAGTACAGAGCAAGCTGTGGTGAGCAATACAATATGGTTTGCATATTTCTGAATAGAAAAAGGAAAAGAGGGAGATAGAGGGAATGGAGGAATACAGATCACCGGTCTGGGTTCCTGCGCTGATCTTGCCGGCGAGGATTCCAGGAGGCAGCCATCTTCTTCGCTCCACAGGGCTCTCTCCCCCAGATACATCAGGCAGCCTTATCAGCTTCGGCCTCCACAGAAAGCACCCTGTGACTCATGGTTTTGTCTTGCGAGTGTTTGAGGCATATTTTCAATCAGCCTCAACTTTTGCTTTCCCAGGCTGTTTGTCCTAGTTTTTCACAGGCCTGGTTTCTAGGCTCTCACACAGATCACATGTGCTGTCAATAACATCAGTTGTGAAAATGAGTAAGAGAAGTGGGGGTAACCATACCGGAGGGAAAGTGGGGCTCTAAGAGGAGGGGGTATAATCAGAAGATGACACTTTTCAATCTTTAAAATCTTCCAGCCGTATTTTGAGGCTAAACTAAATTTCTCTGCTATACACATTTGAACACCATATTCTGGAAGTGATGAGAGTGCATTTGGAGCTATTGGGTCATCATGATTAACTGACAAGGGGTGAAGAAGTGGGAGAGTTGGTTAGTTACCCTGTAAGAAGGAAGGGAAGGCTGAGCTGGTTATTCAGTGAGGTGGAGGAGTGTGTTTTATAGAGGCAATTTGCAACAATGGATGGGTGTGAGAGACACTGTAAGTGCACTGTTGTTTGTCTATACATATGAGAATTATCTCCCTCCTGCTGTCTTTGGAAACAGTTTTGTAGAAAGGAATAAGGCAAAAATACTCTGTACATTACTTCAGCACATGAAGTTGATTTTCTCCTTGATGGCATTGGAAGTTCATTATGAATTCGGTTTTCTACATGCATAATTGAAATGACAAATCCATCACAACCACTGGGTATGAGTAAGGTCTGGATAAAGCTATACAATTCCTCTGGTTGTGCAGTTGGCATAAGAAAACAGGGACTTCACTGCATGCTATGATTAGGGAAAATTTAATTTCTACTTCCAAGGTGGGCCAAATAGCTTTTTACCATTATCCCACCTTCTTACACCTTTTCTTCTTTGTAGCCCTTGCATCTTGGAAGGTTTACAAGTAATTATAGACAGAAATATGGAACACTATCTAAATGGCTTAGGGTAGAAATAAAATGTGGAAGGCAGTTTTCAGTATTTTCTCATTACTTCTGACATTTTCTTTGGAAGAAAACCATGAAAGCAGAATGTAGCTGTAGATTTGAATTTTTACGCAAATATTTGGAACTTGTAATTCCTGATGTTTTGTCTATTTTTGTAAAGGATTGCCTTTATGATGTGTAGCTTATATTTTTAGTTTTAAACTGAACTAAACTGAATGGTCACAGTCTTAGCCTCTGCCCTCAGTTTTCCCAGTGTCTGTTCCTTGAAATACTAAGAGACCTGTTGTTAGCAGGCAGAGACAAATGTCTTATAAGGCACATAGCAAATGAGCACAGTGGCATACATTGATCATCTGTGTAGTTAACACTTGCTGGAGGAATAAACTGGAAATGAATGACTTAACAGGAGGTTAGAGAACCTGCTGCTGAGTATAAACTTGCAATCCTTTCAGCTTCTACATTCTATAACAAAAAAAAAAAAAAGTCAATGTGTTAGAGTTATTCTTTCAATCATTCTGAAGTTTGATTTGTGAGGAAGAGATGGGAGAGGCCTGCATAGTGAGACAAATTGTGGTAAAGATTTAAGCCTGTTCCTGTATTGAAAGCTGGATTGTTACAACTAATGTTTCTACTAATAATAAGTGAGAGCACTTGCAAAGCAAAGCCCTTTCCATAGAACAAGCTCCTCTGAATTTAACTCTCTTTTGAATTCTCTTTGTTCTGTAGCTACAGTTGCCATGCTGAACCCTCCCATCCAACTCTGGGAAAACTGGGGAGGTTTCTTGCACCCCTCACTGAACTATAAATGAGCTAAAATGTAGATCAGTCTAATTCAGAGTGACACCTGTAGAAAAACTTGTTGCCTGCTGGGTGAAACAGCCTAAATGACCATTTTGGTACACTTCTGGAAAGATCCTCCACCATACCTCCGGCATTACCTGTTTTTCGAGTTTTTATGTTATTCCCAATATATTTAGCAACCTATCTAATGCTTCTTGCAAGGGGGCAGCACTAAAGAACTTGAATCTTCAGTGTTGCCAGCAGCTAGAAGATGAGCACAATGTCCTGAGAAAAACACTGCAGGACCATAATGAAGTCACTTGTGACATAACACCGATTTTGACTTTAAGTTTAGACTTTTTTAGGAGAAAATATTTGAAAACACTACCTTCCACCAACCTCCCATAGCCTCAACAGATGAAATAATTCAAACAGGCAACAAATAGGAGGAACTCCAAATCTATTCTTTTATCAAAGCATCTTTTTTTTTTTTCCTTTCTCTTAGACAATGATATTAGGAAGAGATGGCAAAAGAGCAGGCTGTATGCTAACCCGAGGCTTTGTTTATGCTTGGTGATGTGATGTGCTATTTACCACAAAATGTTTTCCCATATTTCAAAAAGCTACATCCTCACCGAGCATAATCAACTTCACCCTTTACATCTTTCAAGCTATTATTTATCAAAAGCATGTTTGTTTTTTTCTTGCTCATACTCTATATTCCTTCCCCATCTGAAATGCTAATTCATATCCCCCAGCATGGTTCTACTTTTCCTTCCTTGTACTCCCTTGGAGGTACTTTGAATAATTCTGGGTAGGGTCTTGAGCAACCTGATCAAAGTTGGTCATGCTTTAGATGGGGATGGGGGCCAATGACCTCCAGAAGTCCCTTCAAATATGAGTTATTCTGTGATTCTATTAACATTATTAATTAGACAGTGGTTTGGCATTTATAGTAGCTGAACTAACACCTATGAGCATTGCAGGGAAACTGACCCCGGGTCTGCATGCTGCAGCCCAGCTTCTACCTTCCAGAACTGGACCTTAAATGTAAATCTTACACCCTTTGAACATCAGATCTTGGACTATCTGCATGAGTTCATAGTTAAAACCTAGCTCTTAAACTTGTGCTCATGAGCTGCAAGTTGAGTGTTAACATACCATAGTTTGGATTTAGCACATAGCCCTTGTTGCTACTGGTATTGATTCAGAAAAAGTATCTCTGCACCCATTTTCTTCATGTTCTCTTCATCAGTGGACACTGTCATGCACACTTCTGTATTTACAGTGGAGACAGGAAACTCTGAAAAATTTTTCCACTTTTTGAACTTGCCTGGAAAAAACTCCACATCAGAAAGGTGTCGCTTTATACTGAGATGCTGGTTCTAGCTATACTCTGAACAGCTTGAAACCAGGCAATCTGCTGTGTCGATTGCAAGTCTGTGTGTGGAATGAGTGTGCTGTTGACAATGGAGTCCAGATCTGATAACACTAGTAAGCCACAGGCTGCTCATAAGAAGTCCCATGGATGGAAAACAGTATTGACTGCCACTCCAGGGAGAGAAATCATTGGCTGGACTGCTGCGGCTTCCCCCTTTGCCTTGAAAAGGAGAGGCATGCTGGTAAACCACTGTATTTTCATACACTTTGGAAGAAGAAAACACTTTCAAGTCTGTGCTCTGATTCACACCTTATTTTCTCTTCTCCTAACTTAGTCACGCTCTGATTTTTTTCATGCTGTTATCTAAAGGCCTTCCAACTGTGGCTGGCAGTCAGGTAGCTGCTCTGTGTATAGGAAAAGCTACAAGATGTGAAGGGTGTAAGAATCCTTTAGAGAGGGTGTCATCCCATAAATATGACTGGATGAAAAGTAGATGTATATATTTGTTGATTCACAAATCAGGACATTTCCCTGGTAACTGTTACTCTTCAGACCAGTCAAAGGGAACAGAAGGCACTCTGGCTAAACAAACAGTGGAGAAAGCTGTTTCTGTGAAGCCATGCAGACTGTGACATAACATGCATGATGTCTTATAGCAAGAGAGGTGCTCCCTGTGATAGAGCACCAAGCAGGAGAAGCAGTATCAATTTGATTTCTGTACCTGGTTGCAGTTCTAATTAGGCAAAACTAAATGGGCTGCTGGTGGGAAGGACTCTGGCTCTGACAGATTAATTTCCTTGTTGTCTGCACTGACCCACCACAGCTCTTCTCTACACATGGGATTTCCTGGAATTGACAATATCACACTGAAGCTTTAGTCCAGCTCTCCTTTGATAGGCCACCCAGCATTCTGCCACTGAAGCACCTGTGGATGCATATTTGTAGGGATTGTCATACCATCTCTTAGTATGCAGGGATCATGTCCTAGCTCAGAACCAGCTTGTGTGTACAGATGCATATCTATCCCGAGCAGACCTAACTTCTTCATGCTGAGCTAGCTGCATGTGCACTCTTCAGCTGGAGCAAACTTTGGCTCAGTACCTCTTGCATCTAAAACACAGCACCCTTGGCCCAACACACAACACATGATCATGCCAGCAGGTGCCACCAACCTTTGTTGGTGACAGCCCCTCTCTGTGCCATTACTGCGTGTATGGAGACCAGAACCACAGTTCCTTCTTAATCCTTGACTATATTGTATGTATACAATACACACTTGCATACAATATACAGTCACTTAAGGGACAGGGGGCAATGGCAACAAATTCCTGCCTGGTGCAGCAGGGCCGTCTCCTCTGTGACTACCTACCTTCCCAGGTGCCCTTGCATAATAGGCATAAGGTTCTGTTAGTGGAACCAAACAATAATGAGAACAGTGGTTTGTCTAGCTTGGAGGTGACACCGAGGTTAAGTCAGTCTATGCCCTGCATCAAAACCGCTTCCAGAAAGAAAGAAAAAAATGGGTCATTGTCATAGGAGACTCTCTCCTGAGGGGAACAGAAGGCCCAATATGGAGATCAGACACACTTCTTAGGGAAGTTTGCTGCCTCCTTGGAGCCTGGGTTATAGATGTGAAGAGAAAGCTTCCTATCCTGGTGTAGCCCCTAGATTATTATCCATTATTGATTTTTCAGATAGGCAGTGATGAAGTTGCAACAAGAAGCCCAACAGCAAGAGAGACTTCAGGGCCTTGGGACAACTGGTTAAAGGATCGGTAGCACATCCATTGTCCTCCTCTATCCTTCCAGTTGCAGGGAATGATGTGGGAAGAGACAGAAAGAGACAGCAGATCAATATGTGGCTCCACGTCTGATGCAACCCACAGAATTTGGGGGGTTTTGATCGTGGATCAGTTTACATGATAACAGGTCTGCTGGCAACAGACAGGGTACACCTGTCTCAAAGGATCTTTGCATAGGAGTTAGCAGGGCTCAATGAAAAAGCTTTAAACAACATTTGAAGGGGGAAAGGGATAAAACCAGGCTCAGTAGAGATAAGCCTGGGATTGGCACGCCAAACTTTGAGGGACAGTGTACTAGCAAGGTCCTTCAGTCTGCCCTCTCAGTGAAGGTAAGAGATGGAAATCCATGTGGCAGTGAAGATACAAGTGTTATTGATATGTTAGAAACCACAGAAACACCTGAGAAGAGCCATGTAAGAATTAGGGCTTTTCCTCACAAAAGGGTGGTGGGATCAGCAGCCCAACTGAAGTACATCTACATCACTGCACTGCATGGGCAACAAACAGGAGGAGCTGGAAGCCACTGTGCACCAGGAAAACTATAATATAGTTGCCATCACAGAAACATGGTGGAATGACTTGCAGACCTGGAGTGCTACAATGGATGGCTATAAACTCTTCCGAAGGGATAGTCAAGGAAGGAAAGGCAGAAGGGTAGCCCAGTATGTTAGGGAGTGTTTTGATTGTCTAGAGCTTGATGATGGTGATGATAGGGCTGAGTGTTTATGGGTAAGAATAAGGGGGAAGGCCAGCATGCAAATATCATGGTGGGAGTCTGTTATAAAGCACACAACCAGGATGAAAAGGCAGATGAAATATTCTATAAGCAGCTGGGAAAAGTCACACTATCGCTAGCCCTTGTTCTTGTGAGGGAATTCAACTTAACAGATGTCTGCTGGAAATACAATACAGAGGGGAGAAAACATTCTAGGAGGTTCCTGGAGTGTGTGTAAGACAAATTACTGACACAGCTAATGAGTGAGACAACCAGGGAAGGCATGATGCTGGACCTGTTTTTTGTGAACAGAGAAGGACCTGTGGGTGATGTGATGGTTGATTCTACAGAAGGATCTGGACAGGATGGATCACTGGGATGAGGTTCAACAAGGTTAAGTGCCAGGTCCTGCATTTACATCACAACAACCCCTTGCAATGCTACAGGCTTGGGGAAGAGTGGCTGGAAAGGTGCCTGGTACAAAAGGACCTGGAGGTGTTGGTCGACAGACACCTGAATATGAGCCAACAGTGTGCCCAGATGGCCAAGAAGGCCAACGGTATCCTGGTTTGTATCAGAAATAGCGTGGCCAGCAGGACTGAGGAAGTGATCATCCCCCTGTACTCAGCACTGGTGAGGCCACACCTTGTGTTCAGTTTTGGGCCCCTCACTATAAGAAAGACATTGAGGTCCTGGAGAGTGTCCAAAAAAGAACTAAGCTGGTGAAGCATGTAGAGCACAAGTGTTATGAGGAGCAGCTGAAAAAACTAGGGTGGTTTAGCCTCAAAAAAGGAGACTCAGGGAAGGCCTTATACTCTCTACAACTACTTGAAAGAAGGTAGCTGAAGTAGGTGTCAGTCTCTTTTCCCAAGTAACAAGCAATAGGACGAGGGGAATCGGCCTCAAGTTGCACCAGGGGAGGCTTAGATTGGATATTAAGAAAAAATGTTTCACTGAAAGGGTTATCAAGCATTGGAACAAGCTGCTCAGGGAAGTGGTTGAGTCACCATCCCTGATGGTATTTAAAAGACCTGTAGATGTGCTTATGGACCTGATTTAGTAGTGGACTTGTCAGTGTTAGGTTTATGGTTGGACTTAATGAACTTAAAGGTCTTTTCCAACACAAATGATTCTGTGATTCTATAGGTCTGTTCTTGTCTCATATGCTAGCAAAGGAGGAGGGAGCTGACTTTCTGTAGCTCAGTGTTGAGGGTGTGTTTGTGAAGTATAGGCAGTACCAAGTACAGGCCTGCTGGGATTACAGTTGCAGACCAGACCAGAGGAAACAAACTGAAGCAGCATTGCTTTGATCAACCTACCAGAAAAAGCCTGCAGCTTGTGCCATCCCTGAAATGTGACCTGGTTTTATCTTACTGTGCCAGCTGGCACAGGTCAAAACCAGAGCACTGGTAATATGCAAGTGCGTGCATTTGTGCCCTAACAAAATTAAATAATAGAGTTAACAGGTCTATGTAGCACACAACTTGCAATAAATAGAAATAAACATATAACAGGGTTCTCTGTCCATGGCCAAAACAAGAAACAGATCTGCCGTGGTTAAAAACTAATGCTGTGTCTAAAGTCATCTTTTGCCAAAGGTTTTTACCCTCAAAGGTCTAAAAAGGTTTCTCCAGCCATCTCTAGTCTCTTCTGATCCAGACAGATCATCCCTCACAGCTTTTTCCTGAATTATTAACCTTGACAAGATAGCTTCCCTAAGCCTTACTGAGCTCGTTGTCACCAATGTTTTCTGCATGAATAGCTCATTTGTGATTGCTGATAAATTTTTTCTATGTTGTGAAGGGGGTCTTGTGAGAAATGTGAATATCCATATTTCTATGTCGTAAAGAGGGCCTTGTGAGAAAAGTTAATATCTGTAGACACAGACATGAACTATGGAATTTTCTTGACTTTATCCTGTTAGAGGCATACTATGAATATTCAGTTACCAGATGACTGTCAGACACTGCAGCTAGATCTCTGCTAGAAGAAATCACAAAGGTAAGTAAGTCTTCAGCTTGCTATGTAGAGAGGTACTGAAGACTCAGTTCAGGCTGACATCTTCTAGTCCTCAATGGTTCTACATACTGGGCACAGGAATTTCCCTTTTACTGTCAAGAAGTGACCCCTCTTATGGGGCAGAAAGGATTTAAAGTCTTCATTTGCAGCTCCAACCTTGATTCTAGTGTTTGTATTGTGGGGAGTGAAATAATACTCAGATATGGGAAGGGCAGGGTATGTCTATGGTATATAGAAAGGGCAACTGTGTTGATCTGATTTTGCTTTTTAAAAAACAGGGGAGAAAAAGGAAATGGAGTATCAAATATACTCTGTTTTATTTTGGCTTGTTTCAGGAGAAAATCTTTAGTCCTGAAATGATGCTTCTTGCAAGGCAGAAACAGAAACCAGAAACAGTATTTTTTTTGCCCTTGGATAAGCTGGATTGAACTGGACAAGTTTTGGAATTTGTTCTGTTTGTTTGTTGGGTTTTTTCCTTTTAGGTTTGGGGTTATTGTTGAGAAAAGCTTGCTGTCACCACCATTGTGTGAACTGAGCTGCTGAAAAGACAGAATTTGAAATAAGGGTAATGGGGTATCAGAGCTTTTGTTGTGGTGGTTGAAGCTCTGCAGAAAGACTAGAAATGAACACTTTATGAAGCAATTTCATTTGACCCCTTTGCTTGACTTTTTTTGTGATTTCAGCTCAATTTTCTTCAGCCTTCACCATGTTTTATTGCATGGATAGTTTTTCTCTCCCCTGTGGAGCAAAATAAGTCTCTTCTTTCAAGAAGTTAATTGCCTAGTTGTTGCAGCACAACAACACTTTCACACACAAAACACCCAGACCAGCTCCACATAAATATAATGCTAATAAACCAGGAGCAGTGAAGCTGACTAATAAGTGATCTGCAAGTTTACTATCTAGTAGAGGTGGCCTGTCTGGTTGTTCCTTCTCTCACACTGCTGTCTAATTCTTTATCATGACATCTCACCTAGATTTTTAATACTTTTTAGTTTAGCATGTAATATTATGGTGGATATACAGTACTGAATTTAAGTACTGGTGGTTACAGTCCCTCAAGGACACTGCTAGATACAATATTTCTCTCTAACAGGCAAGGGAGTCTTTAAGGACCTGAAAGAGAACCTACCTCTGCTTGGTAAGGAGACTACATGAATGTATTGAGAATCACACTCCTCCTGATGATGAAAATGTATTTGCCAAAGCTGCAAAACACTGCCTTACACCCAATAGGTTGCATTAATATCCCCTCTTAACGGTGCACAGCAGCACCAGCTTGGGCACTCAGGCAAACAGCCCATCCCAGAATGTGGTTAGACACTTGATTAACATCAGATAGTTGGGAATTCTAAGAGGGGCTTGTCTACACCATGGAAGGGTGAGCATCTCATATATACACTGGGGCATGAGATCAGTCCACACATGCCTCCTGTTACGTTCCTGATTGCTGGAGAGTGCTTGCACACTTGATAAAGTTATACACAATCAGTCAGAAGCAATCAGGAGATATTTAAATCCTTCATTTCCTTCTAGAGGACTTGTACATTTGGCTGGCTAACAACGACCTGAAGCCACATAACAGCCACAGTCCATATGCAGTGCACCAGTATGGGTCAAATAATTTCCTAGCCACTGATCCTTCACCAGTGACCTCATATAGCTTCTGCTCAGTAACAGTAGAGCAGTAGTCCTGTACCCTTCCCAAAAATGCACTTCTTAATTCCCTCCTGACCCTAGGCATGGGGTTAAACTACATGCCTGGCATCTGCTATGCTGTTCCTGATGGACAGCCCAATGACCAGAACCTTTATTTAGCCTCTTTTTAATTTCATAACTTTTTTTTTTTTTTTTTTTAAATCTGATGCTGTCATCTTCCTCAGAGCAATCATTGTCACTACAAAAGCAGTATCTGTCCTTGTAATAGGACAACCCCTTAGTAAATTTGAGATAGCACTACCGTGACCTCTTTCAGGGAACAGGTTATATCACTTCAAGAAGATGTATGTCACTTAATGTTCAAAGCATTGCCTGTGCTCATCTGCACTTGTCTCAGATATCTGCATCTGTATAAATTCCTGAGTAGTCTTGTTGAATTTTCTCATTCACTTGAAAAAAAAGTAGCTTGAAGAATACCCTAGAAGTGTCAGTTACTTTTCTGCCTGTGATGGTCTTGCCTGCACTAAATTACTCCATCAGTAAGAGTTAAGTGTTGACTCCACAGGATGACAGTCACTCTCTAACACAGCTACAGGCTCACACAGTTGAGTCCAAGGGTGAAGACATAGTACTAGTTCATGGCTGAGGACCTCAAACATGCCTCACCACATCTGAAAGACTTTCACTGCTGGTTATCTTGTGTCCTAAGGACATTTCAGTTTTACCAGTCAGAGTTTACCTCCCAGACCCAGAACCACAGGCAAATCAGTCACAGTTGTCAAAGGCTTCCAGTATTTCTCCAGGAAGAAGGTGTTATCAGTATTCTTAAGTACTCTTCCACAGTAGCTGCTGTAGAATCACAGAATCACAGATCGTCTAGGTTGGAAAAGACCTTGAAGATCATTCAGTTCAGCCATTAACCTAACATTGACAGTTCCCAACTACACCAGATCCCTCAGCACTATGTTGACACTACTCTTAAACACCTCCAGGGATGGGGACTCCACCACCTCCCTGGGCAGCCCATTCCAATGCCCAACAACCCGTTCTGTAAAGAAATGCTTCCTAATATCCAGTTTAAACCTTCCCTGGCACAACTTGAGGCCATTCCCTCTTGTCCTATCGCTTGTTACTTGGTTAAAGAGACTCATCCCCAGCTCTCTGCAACCTCCTTTCAGGGAGTTGTAGAGGGCGATGAGGTCTCCCCCCAGCCTCCTCTTCTCCAGACTAAACAACCCCAGTTCCCTCAGGCACTCCTCATACAACATGTGCTCCAGACCCTTCGCCAGCTTCCTTGCCCTTCTCTGGACACAGTCGAGTCATTCAATGGCCTTTTTGTGGCGAGGGGCCCAAACCAGTGATCGAGGTGTGGCCTCACCAGTGCCAAGTACAGGGCTAAGATCGCTTCCCTGTCCCTGATGGCCACGCTATTGCTGACACAAGCCAGTATGCCATTGGCCTTCTTGGCCACCTGGGCACACTACTGGCTCATATTAATTTGGTTGTCAACCAACACCCCTGGGTCCCTCTCTGACTGGCAGCTCCCCAGCCACTCCTCCCCAAGCCTGTAGCGCTGCTGGGGGTTGTTGTGACCCAAGTGCAGCACCCAGCATTTGGCCTTATTGAAACTCCTGCAGTTGTCCTCAGGCTATCGCTCCAGCCTGTCCAGGTCTCTCTGCAGAGCCTCCCTACCCTCGAGCAGATCAACACTCCCACCCAACTTGGTGTCATCTGCAAACTGACTGAGGGTGCACTTGATCCCCTTGTCTAGATCATCAGTAAAGATGTTAAACAGGAGTGGCCCCAAAACTGAGCCCTGGGGGACACCACTCGTTACCAGCCACTAACCAGATTTAACTCCGTTCACCCCAACTCTTTGGGCCCAGCCACCAGCCAGTTTTTTACCCACCAAAGTGTGTGCCCATCCAAGCCACAAGCAGCCAGTTTCACCAGGAGAATGCTGTGGGTAACAGAGTCAAAAGCCTTACTAAAGTCAAGTACACAACAACATCCACAGCCTTTCCCTCATCCAATAAGCAGGTCACCCTGTCGTAGAAGGAGATCAGGTTTGTCAGGCAGGACCTACCTTTCATAAACCCATGCTGACTGGGCCTGATCCCCTGGTTGTCCACTATACGACTTTTAATGGCACCCGAGATGACCTGCTCCATGACCTTCCCTGGCACCGAGGTCAGACTGACAGGTCTATAGTTTCCTGGATCCTTCTTTCTGCCTCTCTTGTAGATGGGTGTCACATATGCCACCCTCCAGTCCAATGGGACCTCCCCAGTTAGCCATGACTTCAGGTAAAGCATAGAAAGTGGCTTGGCAAGCACATCTGCCAACTCCGTCAGCACCTTTGGGTGTAACCCATCCAGTCCCACAGACTTGTGTGCATCCAAGGGGTGTAGCAGGTCTCTGAGCACCTCCTCTTCAACTGTGCTGACCTCAATCTGCTTCCCCTCTCCATCTCCCAGCTCATGGGTCTGGGTTTCCAGGGAACAGCCAGTTCCACTGCTCAAGACTGAGGCAAAGTAGGCATTGAGCACCTCAGCCTTTTCCTCATCCTTTGTTACCATGTTTGCCTCTGCATTCAGTAAAGGAGGGAGATTTTCCCTAATCCTCCTTTTGCTGTTAACAAATTTATAGAAACATTTTTTGTTATCCTTAACAGCTGTGGCCAGGTTGAGCTTTAGCTGTATTTTGGCTCTCCTAATGTTCTCCCTGCATAACTTCACTATATCTTTATAGTCTTCATGAGAGACCTGCCCCCTCTTCCAAAGGCAATAGATTCCCCTTTTGTTCTTGAGATCCAGCCCAAGGTCCCTCTTTAGCCAGGCGAGTCTCCTTCTCTGCCTGCTTGTTTACATCGCACGGGAATAGCCTGCTCCTGTGCCTTTCAGACTTCACTCTTGAAGTATGTCCAGCCTTCCTGGACTCCCATTTCCTTCAAGGCAGCCTCCCAAATGATTTAGTTAATCAGTCTTTTGAACAGGTCAAAGTTAGCCCTGCAGAAATCGAAGGTGGCAGTTTTACTAACCCCTCTCTTTGTTTCTCGAAGGATCGAAAATTCGAACATCTCACGATCACTGCACCCTAGATGGCCTCCAACCTTTACTTCACCCACAAGCTCTTCCCTGTTCACAAGCAGCAGGTCCAGGAGGGCACCTTCCCTGGTCAGCTCACTCACCAGCTGTGTGAGGAAGTCATCCTCCACACATTCCAGGAACCTCCTGGATTGTTCCCTCTCTGCTGTGTTGTGTTCCCAGCAGATATCCGGGAGATTAAAGTCTTCACAAGAACAATAGTGAGTGATTGCATGATTTCTTCCAACTGTTTATAGAAATCTTCATCCACCTCACTGCTTTGGTTGGGGGGTCTATAGCAGACTCCCACAGCAAGATCTGCTTTATGCCCAAGCAGAGGCAGAATAAGGCTTCTTTAAATATGGGAGGCCTTTTTACATCTGACAGGAACACTAATATATCACCATCATCTGCCTGAAAGGCAGAAGGATAGTGTGGTACTTCATAGATGGATTCATAAGGAAGGAAGCAAAGGTTTGTGGAAGAGCTTCTCTTTGGTCAGCTTCAACATGTATGCATGATAGGGACACTCAAGCCTTCAGACCAGGAGAGCTTCAAACTGCATGTGGTGGAGATGAGAAGCCTGCTGATCGATCCAGTTCTATTGTACCAAACTCTTCACTCAAGCAGAAGCAGCCATAGTTCCTTAGAGGCATAAATTGTACCAGCTGCTAGTCTCTCAGAGTCTGGCAGTAGTTAGATCAGAAAAAAATCCTTACAAAAAATCCTTATGGGTTATGTTTGCTGGTGGAAATAGCAAAGAACCAGCAAAATTTATTTCCGTCACCCCATGTTCTTCTCAGCACTTAAGGCTCCTGTGACATTTTGACAAGGGGCATAATGATGTTAGAATCCAGCAATTCAGCCTCTCTTATTCTGAGATCATGCCCACTCAAGAGGAATCCATACCAAGAAGAGAGGCACATGTGCATCCTCTTCCTTTGAACATCCAGTGGATGCAGAGGAAGATGAAATCAAGTATGTAGAAAAGATTCTCTTGAATATGGTCCTTTGAGTTCCCTTTTAGTATGAGCTGGTGGTTCTTTTCAAATCCCTTTACTTGATTTTGATCTTTCTTTCATGGAAACCTCTTACACACTTCTAGGAAGTCACATCCAGCATGCTAGAGGAAATATTTTGGGTTAAGAACTAGGAATATTACAGCTGAAGTAATTCCATATAAATATCTGTCCTTCAAGGACCCAAAAATTTCAGCATTATTGAAAACCATAAATGTATATGATAATTTAGTTTGGAAGGCAAACTGGGATCGGGTTGCTTGTGGACATGTCAAGTCAAAGTCTTGAGTAGCTCCAAGGATGGAGATCATACAACCACTACAGGTAACCTGTTCCAGCATATGATCACTCTCAGTGTGAAATTTGATTTCTTTCATTCCATCTGGAATTTCCCTTGTTGTAATTTGTTTCTTGTCCTTTTCCTGGGCACCTCTGAGAAAAGTCCAGCAAAGACTTCTCTATAATCTCATTTTAGTTAATGGAAGACTTCAAGCCGCCCTTCCTCTTCTCCCAGCTAAACAAACCGGGCTCTCTACAATCTTACCTATAAAGTAGTTACCCTTCACTAACATATCCTTGCTGTTCACCAGGGCCTTTTGCCCTGGCACACTTCCTCCCAGGCAATCCTTCTGTCAGTTCCCTGAACAAGCTGAAGTACATTTTCACGAAGTGCAGGGTGATAATGTTGCTGCTTGACTTCGCATCACTTGGAAACTTGAATGCTACCACCTTACAATCACTGCAGCTTTCATCACAAAACTGCTTTCATTTTCCCGATCATTTGTTCTCTATCCTTGAGCTGCATACAAAGCAGAGTATCTTTTCTGTGGGCTTGCCCAACACATCTGTGAATTAATTATCCCTAGCAATTCCAGAAACTTCCTGATTAGCTTGTGTCCAGCAATGTTCCCCTCCAAGCACATGCTGAGTTGCTTCCCAGATAGTCAGTCCCTAGCCTGTATTGTTGCAAGAGATATTTTCTTGCTGAGTGCAGGACTTTGCATTTGTTCTTATTGAATTTCATAATGCTCCCATTAATTTATTCCTCCAGACTTAATAGTCCCTCCTGAAAAGCAAATGCATTTGCTTCAGAGGTACATCCTTTCCTACTCACATGGTACAGGAATGCTCTACTAGCCAGAACTACTGCTTCCCATCACACACACACATACCCTGCTGTCAATCTCCTTTCAACACAGTTGAAATGGAGATAATGGTAAGGCAATCCGTATGTTCTGATTACATATGACCTCATTAGCAAACATCTTCCTGCAAAAAAAACCCTCTTTGGATAATGAAATCTTTTTCTGGAACAAATAAATCATTATTTTATGAAAAAAAAAAAAAAAAAAAAAAAAAAAAAAAAAAAAAAGCAGTGTAGGGGAAGGATATTTCATTTTAGCAATTTTTTATTGTTTGTTTTTTTCTGAGAGAAAAATAAAAGAAAAAAAGAAAAATGACAAGGAAAAATAAAACAAAAGCAAAGCAATTACTGCATTTCAAAGCCAATGAAAATTAGACTGAGCAGTAGTAGAAGCCAAATAGAAATCATAATTCTTCTATTTCCCTGGCTGCTCAGACATGTGTCCAGACACTTGGCAAAGTGTCAAGGAAAACAGGAGCCAAGCTGTGTTGTGTTTAGAAGAATAAAAAGGCTGCTCGTTAAGAGAGGCAGATTTCAGCACAGCTCAGAAAGGAGTCTGCAGTTCATCTGCAGGTTATTCCTTATGAAGAGGATAGAGAAGGATAGAACACAGACACTGCAAGGATAGGTTTCAGCTTTGGAAGGAAAACAGAATCAAAGTGCAGTCTTACTAGGTCCATTTTGTTTGTTTTGATTCAGGATAATGTGCTTTAAGCCAAAAGTACACAGCAAAATTTAAAGCATGAGCAGGATAACTAGCTTTAACAGCTGTAGAATGTGGATTTAGCTAGGCCATGGTGAAACTCATGTAAATAACTCATTACAAAAGCCAGAAAACCCACTGTGAGTCCAATTCTCTTAGACAAGGTACCTGTCAGAAAATAAGTTGGCAGAAGTTGCCAGGTCTTTTATAGTGCTTATGTACTCCAAGCAAAGGAACTCATGGACCCAGAAAGTTAACATATTTCACTTTTTTTGAGAGAGAATCCCCGTCTGATAGCTGTATTCTTGATTTTTGATCATAGGATCTGAATTCCAGTACATCATCACTGGTGTAGTTTTACCTTTGGGAGTAGAGGGATAGTGGTTTTTGTGGTCTGTCATGAAGCCTCCTTCCAAGTTTTCTAAGATTATTTCACAATGCAATAGCATTGACTTTATGCATGCTGTTCATGAAAGGATGCTTCAAATGTCAAAAGGCACTTGAAGAAAGTCAGAAAAATGACCCAGTGGCAGGAAAAAACAAACTTTCACAATGGGAATCTTAAGGAGGTGAACAACTCAGTTTTACCAGAGAATCAAAGATCCAGAAGCAGCTTCCCACCTGGGAAATCACTGTGCATACCTTATTGCACAAAACTCAGGTGATATACTAAGGGAAGGATAATGGTTTATACTCCACTCTTTCCTTAACATACCCAGGGGTGACAGTGGGTCACTGCAGGTTAGTCAATGATGCTGTTAGAATCATTGCATAACAGTGTTCATGCATGTAAAAAAGTTCTAATGATGGAGCTAAATAGGAAGTACCACCTGGAATAGATTAACTTCAGAGGTTGAAAGTAACCTTGCCGTTGTCTAGCAATGAGGTCAGTTAAACAGTAGAAGTTTAGTGGGCAAAGAAAGAAGTGGGATCGTCTTTGCTTGGTCTCTTTCAAGTCAAATGCGATACATCTTAGAAAGATGTTGTATTTCTTTGAGGGGTTTTTTTGGTTTTTTCCTAACCCACTTTGAGGGGAGAAAAAACATTTCTGAGTATTTCAGAGGTCAGAATAAATGGTCAAAGAAGTAGTCCTGCACTGTTTAGAGGATGGGAACCTAGAGTCCATACCAGATCATTTAAGTTTATTTTTAGAAGCCAGAACTGTTTAGAATTGTTACTATGGGCATAGTCAGGAACTGGCACAATACAGTCCACACAGTGAAGCAGTGACTTCTAGCTGGTCCTGGACAGAAGATACAGATTGGGACACCAGGTCAGCACAGACCATATTTGTTCTCTATAATGTTCTTTTTTGTCAGGCTCTATAGTATCACAGCCTGGACCCCATTCTGTCCCACTCTTTTCTAATGTCTTCTACCATAGTGGTTTTGAGTTCTCCTCTTCCAACCCTGCACACCTGAAAGACTTTATAGAAAACTGATTTGTCTAGTTCAAGTCCTCTATTTCAAGAAGATAGTTTCTGACCATTGTTCTGTCAGAGTGAGGGAAAGCCACCTGTTTCAAAAGCATTACCATCTGAGCATAAAGAAAACTCTTGTCTTGGTATAAGAAAAATTGCTGGAGTTTGCAAATGAGTTGCTGAAAACTTACAAAGAGGAGAAAGGAGGAGGAAACATAGATATTGTCTTTCCCTTTATGTCCTACTTCCCTACCTCTTCCTCCTTACCTTCTCCCTTCCTCCTTTTTAGATTATCTGGTGTATAAACAGCTTTTAGTATGAACTTTGCTGAGAATGTTAAAGTTGTTCTTTTTCCTTGCTTGACACCTAACAACCTTCCAAAAAAAAAGCAACCTTCCAAAAAAAAAAAAGACTGCAAAACCCACAGGAAACTGAGGGAGTATTGGGACTTGCCTTTACATTTGAAGTTCTGACCTCTATTGTTGTAGTATGTAATTTCTGAGTACCTTTATTTAATAAGCAGACAGCTCATGTTTGGGAGTAATGGTGAAGTCCCATGCAGAGGGTGTTATGCTGGTCTGTCCTCAGGTTGTAAGAAGGGTACAAGCAACTGCAGTGGGTTCTGCAGCAGAGAGGAAAGGTCACTTGATCCTTACTGATGGCACAAGAAACTGCTGCCCTGAGAATCTGACAAGTCTGCTAAACTATAAGTGTCAGAAAAGCCAGCTGAACGTCCTTGAGCAGTTTTCCACTGTAGTCCGTTCACAAAACTTGAGCAGCTAAAAAGAAGCTTGATTGAACTACTTCCCTGAAGAAGAGGACTGCCAGTACTGCAGGATCTGCTATGACCCAGCCACACCTGACTGTGCAATGGCCTCCAGAGGATCTACCGTTGAGTCCCTGGCAGGGTGCTTTAACCATGGGCTGAGCTTTTGCAAATTAGCATGTAAGTTGCTGAAACTCACTTTTATTCCACTGCTTCTTCACTGTGTGAGCTCAGTTTGGGGTGAAGAGGAAAGCCAGTCTCTTATATAGAAGAGAACCAAACAGAGAAATATTGTACCTGATGGTCTGCAGAAGGCATGATTTCCAGCTTACCTATCTCTTTACTTAAATTATATCCAGCCTCCCATTTGCATCCACTGCAAAGAAGGATTCCTAGCATAAAACCAAGCAGTGCTAGGTGGCCCATGTTCATGCCCTGAGAGCTAGCTCTAGCTCCAGTGCCTTGGCCATAGCCACACTCCATAGTACCTGTCTCTAGCCCATGTACCTCTCATCTGTCTGTGCTGGCATATGACTGTACCACAGCATTTCATAAAAGGCCTATAATGCACTTTGTCACTCCCATGACAAGGCACTGCCTGCCCCTACTGCACCTACTTTTGGTGCTTCTGACAATGCTGTATTTGCTCTTTGGACCAGACAGACTTCTTCTTTGACCTGGGGAAAAGCAGACATCACTTGCTTCATGCATCATACTATGTGGCTAGGTAATTCATTTGACGACAAGGATAAAACTTCTATCAGAAACAGGATACGTCAGACCAGATCACTGAAATGAGATGACACACAGCCTCATTGCCCATCCCCACCAGTCCATTTTTTTCTGAAAATAAAATAGACTTTTATAAATGTTCCTGTCATTTCTCTTATTAATAAGCTGGACCACAACTCCATCTCTTGACATTTCCCACATTTGTCAGCATGGAGTGTCTTGGCTCAAAGCTGATAATTCTGTGATGATAGATGAGGTGGAAAAATGCAAGGTGAATCTGAACAAGGAATAATTTTGGGGGACTAAACTATAATCCCCTTTATTTGTGTATTTCTCAGATCCAAATTCCACATGTGCATAATTTACATCAATATAAGGAGGCAGACAGAGAAAATAAGAAATAAATAATTTACCGTAATAAAAAACAATCACTGTGCATCTTAAATATCATTCCTCATGCACAGTCATAGAATAAATTTATTTAAAAAAAAAAATAAAATTCAAGGCCTGGCACAAATTCTTATTTATTACTCTGGGGACTTTCCACCTTTCCCCAGGCTGTAACAAAAGTCTGCTTGGTGGGAAGCTGCTGTTTACATCCAGCATGTGCTAGGCATCATCCTCTAAATCCATGTTTACACAAAAGAATCTCTACAGTCTGGAATCCTGAATTTATCCTAAACACACACATACAACTATTTACACTGGAGAAATCCTTTAGAAGACAATAGCCACAGCAATATCGAGTTTTAGTATGGATGGGCAGCGGAGAAGGTATGGAGTCTAAATGCATGCTGTTTTGTCCTGTGGTTTCTAAATGCTATAAAAATATTTGGGATGTACTTGAATGAAATTATGCAATGCTATTCTGCAGTATATCTTGAGTGAGAAAAGATAGAGGGCCATTAGGGCTGGTAACAGTGCTGTAGACTTCCCTCCAGCTGAATTTCCTAGTGCTCTTTGATAGAATCACCACTTCAGATACAATGTACAAGTTTTATCTGCAGGTTTTTTCTGTTGTGGTGGGTTGGTTTTGGGTTTTTTTTTTTGTTTGTTTTTGGTTTTTTTTTTAATTGCTTTACTTCCTCCCCTCTCCCTAATGGAAAAAGATACACTTGTCTCTGTTTAAAATTAGTATACTGTCTGTTTCCTTCCTCTCTCCCTGATTAAAATCTGCATTCTCAAATTAGGACTGGCATGATCTAATTAAGACAGACATAAGAGAGAGAATGCTCCAGAGGAAAGCTAGAGTAGGAGTAACAGGAGGAGAATTGTGATATTTTTTTTTTTATTCCTGCTCAGGCATAATCTTAAAGACATGAAACAACACACATGCCTACTCAAACAAGTTGTTAGCAAACTAATCGTGCATTACAAGACAGCAGAGCCACACTGTGCTCATTATACAGTATTTAAAGATGGTTTTAGTGCAGTCAGAAGGCAAATCAAACATGCCTAGAGATAAGGTTGAACAGGGAAGGTATTGCCTCTTTCATGTTAAGAGGCATAGGAGAAGTCATTTGTTTTAGCATCAGCCTGTCTTCATTAAAGATTGGAATACTGAGACTGAATAGCCTATCTGCTCAACTCAAAGGGGCCTTTGAGTGAAAGACTCCTTTTCTCAGTTGTCTAGAACAGAATGGGAAGGACTTTCTCATGCAATCCATGCTTATGACTAGATAAAATGGCAGGCAGCAAATAGTTAAAGGCGGTTGGACATGCTGATAATGAATATTTGCCACAAAAAAACAAGTTTAAAGAGAACAGAAGTAGGAAATAGTTTGAATAGTACATCCAGGGAGAAAGATCATCATTATTAAACATAGACTCAACATGCATGGGAAGTGGAGGGCTGGATTGGGTGTGTAATCAGACTGTCCTCTATCCAAATATCTACATCCCCACAACACTGGAATATGAAGATGTATTTTACAAGGTGCTCCATGCAAACATGTGCGCTTATAAATGTGTTTGCATGCCAGTTTCTTTATACACAATAGGTAAACAACACGCAACAACTAGACATCCTACGCTGTGGTTTGTTCTGCCTACATATGCACTGCTAGTCAGGCCAGAATCATGACTAGTCTTGACAGACCTTGTCAGAAACAGTGAGATGGGAGATGAACTGAAGATAGAATTGCTGGGTGGTGTGTGAGCAAGACTATGTTCACACTGCCTCAGTGTCCCTTCACAACCTTTTCTTGGTACCCCAGCCCATTGTCCATGGGAGGAATTCCTCTCCATTGGCCTGCTCAACATGAGACTGGCCATGTAAATCTATATCATGCAGTTCATTGACTGAATTTTTGTGTCTCCTGCAGAGGCATGAAGAAAGAGTAATACCAGGTGCTTGATATCTTTTCTTGCATATGCACCTCTACTTTCAGATCTGCCTTGGTAGGAACCACTCCTTTCTGTTTACACAGAGGAGGCATTTTATATGGGAGGATGAAAACTGTTGCTGCTTTGATGGCCACTCAGAGAGCACGGCTGCACCTATGAGGAAGAGACAAGGGAGAAACCAAAGAGCCTGTGCTTGCTCAGCCTGGGCTGTGCATGTCTCCCTGCAGAAGCTATGAGTAAGCTGTACTGTTTCACCTGATGAAGTGCTAAGGCTTGGACAACTGGCCCAAGCCAGAGTTGACCTATAAATTAATCCTGTATATTTTATAACTGAAGGCCATTGTGCTGGTAGGTATTGTACTAAGTTATAACAATGCACTTATGCTGATGTAAAAAGTGCTAAAGCTTTGAAATACTGAAGCCTGAACAACAGACCCCAAGCCAAAGCTGCTAACTTAGTCTGTAACATTAACAAAGTATGTAAACTCGCTAGTGAAAGATGCAGCTTAGACAAAATAGAATCAGGAGTGAGGAGAGAATGTATCCAGCTTCCCTTGTTCAAGGCTTAGAACCCAGGTATTTGGCCTTGTTAGAAACTCCCTTGGTTTCCCCCCCGAGCCCTGGCCAGGCTTTGGGTGGAATCCAAGAGGAGAAAGAAAACAGAAATTTTCCGCTCAAAACAAAGGTGCCAGCTATTTTTTTTTGTTGTTGGTTTTTGCTGTTTGCTGCTTTAAGTGCACTATTCTGCTTTTTCTTACTGCATGTTTTCTGTATTACACTGTTATCACTAGTAAAATATGCCTGCTCTTTTCACTCTGGTGTCTGGGTATAATTGGTATCCTTAATCAGCAGAACACCTGAGATACAGCCATCCAACATGCTTTCTGTCCTGTAAACAAAGGAGTAAGTCCAGGGCTGAAAAATACTGAAAGGAAACAGATGCCTACATCAGACACTTTAACAATGGAATGGGAGGGAGAGGAGAGAGGGGAGGGGA
>NW_020799091.1:129692489-129704369 GCF_003259725.1 Athene cunicularia
TGGAAGGGTGGCTTCTGGTGTGTCCTAGAGACAGTAAGCACCATCTTCTGGGTACACCGCATGCAACATGATTTGATCCACCTTTTGGATCTGCAAGAGACAGAAAAGGGATTCATTTCTCTAACATGGTCTATCTCCTCCATCAATTTGATGGCAAACTATATTCAGCAGCATGAGTTTAAATAGTTTGCACTAAAACACAATCTTTTCATGTGACTGTGATTCCTTTTTTTTTTTTTTTTTTTTCCCCAGTACAATAGGGTGGTGGAAAAATGTGTCAAAATACTAGCCTGTTGAAAAGGCTGAAAATCAGTTGATTAGCATTTAAATGTCAGATTACAAAATTGCACTTGTTACTGTGGGTTGTCATGTGGAAATACATGGTTTCTAAAAATCCAGGCAACACAGTTTCTAGATGTCTATTGTTGAAGGATTTCACCAGGCTGTGGATATCTCTAGGCTTGCTTTATTAACAACTCAGTGTTGGGCCACAACCTCAGTGAGTGGCCCAACTCTGAGTTGTTAATAAAGCAAGCCTAGAGATAACCACAGTCTGGTGAAATCCTTTAACAGAATTGGCGACCCAGATGGGACTCTAGGACACAAGAGAGTAAGAGTCAGATATTCCTCTGGACAAACCCGTAACAAATATTTGAATTCCTGGCAAAGAAATAAGAGGTGAGTTCAACTAAGAGACTTGGGCACAGGCAATTCCAGAGTTATACTGGGAAGCTCTTGTGTTTAAATTTGCAAAGAGAGATAAAAGAAATGTATAGAAGATGGGGACAGTACTCAGCATTGAAAGGGGGATGCCCCTTGCTAAGATTTTAGAAAACTGAGGAAATATACCTTTGGCACAATCATTACAGAAAAGAAAACTAATAATATTGTGCCAAGACGAGTGGCCATTCCTGACAAGAAATAGAAGAGGAGGGCCAATGGATGTATGGCCTCCAAAAAGGAACAGTTAAGCCCCATCATTAAAAATTTCTAAGAATAATTTTGGAAGATTCTGAGAGTCAAGATATTGATTATTGTTATATTTGGTATAATAGAGGTCAAAAAAGAAAGAAAACCTCTTTGATAAAAACTAAAGGGAGTTCACTTCCTTCAACTTCTGAAGCTGAAGAAACTGAATTCCTTTTTAGAAGTGCTGGCATGTATCCAATGCATTTGGATTACATCCCAAACCCTAGAGCGGGCCCTGGTGCAGCTGCTGATGTCTCTCCAGTAACAGATGTGACATGAACCTTGGAAGCAGGGTGATTTACCAGCTTGGCAAGAAAAACTGCCTCAAAGAGATGATGCTGACAAATGTGCTCAATTGTTATTGAGAATTGTCACTGATTACACTCCTAATTGGAATTATATGAAAACTTTATTATGAGAACTATTTCAGAGAAAAGATTTTCAAAAAAAGGTAAGAGAGTAACTAATTGGACAAAAGTTTTGGAATGCAAAGATCAGACAAGCACCCAAGTGATTAGTAGGGCCAATTGAAGGCTACTTTAATTATGGGAGTATGGACTGTGACAATTTCCAATAGCCACTAGCTATTAGTGGTTTTTGTAGAAACTCATGCCAGGCTGGCAAGGTGAAACATTAACTAAAATCTTGAGCATTGCTGCTTTTGTTTTTGACGGGAGAGATGAAGGCAAAAGCAGCAATAAGAAAGGTTAAAACTTGAGAAAAAGCAAGAGCAAAAAGTGTGCAAGGTTTAATTCTCGCCGGGATGAGAGAGCACGTGGCTGTTGCCCCTCCCCCACCCGCGCCGGTTGGGCTGGAAGTTAAACACAGACCCCGGCTAAAATAACAAGAAATTTAATACAACAGAGTGATAGAACAATCTGAACAACAACAGTATCAATGGTAACAACAATAAACAGCAATAACAGTGAACAAGACAAAAGATATACAGAGAAATACCGCTCAGTGATCAAGGAGCAAACCCGCCGCGTGTATGGCAAAAACCAACACCAGAAGCGAAAGGGCAAAAGGCTCCGCCCCTGGACCTGACGTCAGCATGGTATGAATAACCCGGCTGGAGATCCCTTCCACCTCTCTCTCTGCTGGGGAAAACTTTACTCTATCCTGGCTGAACCAGGACAAAAAGAAAGAGAAATTAGGTTGTTGGCTGCAATAATTACCCAAACCTATAACACAAGAGGGAGAGCTCAGGGATTTCTCCAAGGTAGAATCAGGGGAAGGGGACGTGAGGGAGAATTTCTCCTATCTCTCAATATGCTAATTCTTTAGAATGCTTCTACTGTGGAAATTTGGGACACATGCAGATAGAGTGCCCACTGAGACCTGTTTCTGCACAAGGAGGATCTCCACCTACCAGACCTCCTCGACCTCACTCACAGTGAAGGAAATGATACTTATCTTCTCTGGGAACTTAAAGAAAAACAGGACCCATTAGAATCAAGGTAGATAAGCATGGTCAGATTTCTCCAAAGGTAAATGGTATAATTTTGGATAAGAAATTGGTTCGAGGTAAATTTGTGATCTCTCCCAATTCCCCTACTGGCCTTTTGGGCCTGCACTGAATTTTGAAGTTCCCCACATTTTGAATGATAGTACAGAGTGTAGTAGAGGAAGAGATAAAATATTTGTCTACCGCTTTAATGAGACCTTTTGCAGAAATTTTATACGTTTATCTCCTTGGCTCCAACAGAGATGCAATTTATTTTAATGGGCTCAGAAATAATTGGATTGGGAGATCACAACCAAAATTATTTGAATGATATACAATTTGAATTGGCTGCAATTCCCAGAGAACATTGAAGTAAGTGGGATTGTTAAAATCGGCTGAGCCAATTGTGATAAAAACAAAAGGAGGGATGACTCCTTCAATTTGTCAATATCCAATTATAAATGAGGCCATTTCCAGTACAGAAAAACAAATTGTACATTTTTTAGAAAAAATAATTTTGAAGGAATGTTGTAGTCCTTATAATACTCCAATTTTACCAGTTAGTAAACATAAAGTAGATAAAGATCCTGAATATAGATTTGTTCAAGATCTATGAGCTGTAAATGAACATGTAATTGCTTCACACCCTGTGGTACCAGATCCTAGTCTGATTTTAACACAGATTCTGGGCACAGTATCATGGTGCTTGATCTTACAGGAGCTTACTTTTGCATTCCAGTTGAGAAGAAAGCCCATCAATCTTTGCCTTCATGTGGCAAGGTAAGCAGTTAACTTGGACTATATTACAAGGATTTTACTAGTTCTCCAAGAGTATTTTCTCAAATTTTGAAAAATTATTTACAATATTTGTTTTTTCCAAATGTGTTTTGATACAATATGTTGATGATTTGTTATTAGCAAGTAAAACCAAGGATGATTGTATTAGATATAGTGAATATCTATGTATCTGACTTGTTAAAAAGGAACACTGTGCATCTCTGTCCAAATTACAGTTTTGCAAACATCAAGTGAAATATCTTGGATTTATATTAAACCCAGAACTTCCTGATTATTCAAAACCTTTTAAATTGTATTGTGATGAAAATAAAGGGGTGTTAGTACAAATTTTAGGACCACATGAACTACCTATTTAGGTAACCTATGTTACCTATTTTTCTTCTACACTAGACCCAGTGACTAAAGGAACTCTTTTTTGCATTAGAGCAATAACTGCACCAGCTGAAATGGTTAAATAAATAAATAAATAAATAAATAAATAAAGGACAATTGTCCTAGGACAACCACTAACTGTGTACCCCATGAAGTAGAAATATTATTAAAACAATATGGGAGAAAACTTTATCTCCTCAAAGAGTCCATAGATATGAAATAATTCAATTATTGGCTAATAATTTGAAATTGGAAAGGTGCAATACATTGAACCCTGCCACCCTAATGCCTTTACCCTCCAATTGAGAAAAAGAGAAACATAACTGTGTTCAATTATTAAGTGAAACCAGCAAACTGTGACCTTGATTTGAATCTCTTCACGGATGGCTCCTCCTATTATGAAGAAAGTCGAAGAGGTACCGGTTTTGCAGTAACTACAGAAATGCAGGTACTATTGGTGGGACTTTTTCCTGCACCTTTAGGTGCACAGGGAGCAGAAATAATTGCTCTAACAGAATGTAAAATACGGACTTTAAATATACTTTTAGTATCTGCCATGCAACTGGGACTTTACAGAAAGAATGGGGTTTCTTAATATCAGCAGGAAAGACTGTGGCTCATAGAAAGCAGATCAAGGAATTATTAGAGGCGACACAATTACCTTCAGAGATTTCTGTCATCTATACAAAAGCACATACTCAGAAGCAAGTTATGATTTCTAAAGGAAAATCTTTAGCTGACCAAGCAGCCAGAGCCACAGCACAACAGGTTGTGTCTATCATGTCATTATCAAAACATGAGACAATATCCAAACTCCCGGATATAAATAAGTTTCATGAAGAAAAGGAGCAGTGGATCTGGCTTGGAGCCCAGCCACAAGGAGAACAATGGATGCTCAATGACAAGCCTCTTCTTCCAAAAAGGTATTTATTACCGATTACACAATGGCATCACAAAAATCTCATGGGGGGGCAGAGAGCTTAGCTCTCCAGATTCAAAGACTTCAGTCTACCCTGGGAATTTATACAGCAGCCAAAAGAATCTGTGAAGGGTTGTAAACAATATGCTTCTGTTATGAATTATGGCACCCAGTGGAAAAAGACCTCCAGCCACCTTCCCTTTTTCAAAAGCTCCAAATTGATTACACTGAAATGCAAAAAAAAAAACCAAAACAAAAAAAAAAAACCCTACTCTTACATGTTAGTGCTAATTGATTGGCTAACAGGATGGGTAAAAGCTTTTCCTACTAGGAAAAACTATTCAAAAGCAGTAGTAAAAAAATTTTCTAAAAGAAATAATTCCTCAATAGGGAGTTCGTGAAGTCATTGATTCTGATCATGGGGGTCATTTCACAGCTGATATTTTACTTCTAATTTAATTTTTAGTCAGTTTCATACTCTGCATCACCCTGGATCATCCAGTCTAGTAGAACGAATGAACAGAACCTTAAAAGAAAAATTACTTAATGTTTGTAAACAGACTGGCCTAAAGTGGCCCGATGCTTTAAATTTAGTGTTATGTGATATAAGGAATACCCCAAGACAGCCAATTGATATTTCCCCAGCTAAAATATTATTTAAATTAATTGTTATTATTTTTATTCATTATAGTCATAATAGTCCGTGTGATTGTTTTGTTTGCTACATTGGTTGTTGTTCTTTTATATCGCAGAAGATAGAGAGATGTGGAATTCTAAATAAGAAGAATAGCAGGAGTGCGATGGAAAAACAAAAGGAGGGAATTTGTAAAAGGAACAAGCTTTAGAAAACTCTTTTCTCAGGATATTATTAATAGCAGAAATAGTTAATAAATATACACTTTTATAGAGCACAGATGCTCTAGGAACAATACTTACAGTTCAATGCAGAATGCACAGGTGCTCTAGGAATACTGAAGATAAGTAACCATGATGACAGAAGATTGCATCAGTGAACAGGGGTGTCCAAAGAGGAGTTAGAATGGAACAATAAGAACTAGTCAAAACTGTGGAATACAATGGACTTTTGAAATTGATGAGGAATTGAGAGCTGAAAGTTCCTGAAAAATCATCAAAGACTCTTTGTATTCTATGTTAACTGTTGCCACTCACTGAGGTGATGGCCCAACTCTGAGTTGTTAATAAAGCAAGCCTAAAGATACCCACAGTTTGGAAAAATCCTTTACATCTATCAAACAGCCAGAGTCATTAGATACTTTTTTAGTGCAGATATTTCTAATGAGATAGCTTAAATAGTACAAGTAGTTTAACATAATATGGGGGCTTTGTCATAAATTATTCTTAAAAGTATTGTCCATATCCGCTATGGGAAACATCTTTCCTGAATGGCTGTGAGGATGGGAGGTACTTCTGTAGTCACAGAAGACTGTCAATCCCTTCCAGGCAGGCTCATGCACGTGAAAAAACATGATCCTTCTCTTCCTGGAGATGGGGAAGGTATGGAGTGTTTAGTTTGGGGCAAAAGGGACCTAGACACCAGACAGCTACAGAAGTTAGTAGCTAACACAGCCAACACTAGCAGCAGCTGTTATGCAGGTGTCTCAGGGGAGACTCCCAGTCTCTGGTGACCACAAATGACACCATGAAGACACCTGAGCTTCTATGGTTAGTGTGTTTAACTGATTTGTACTAAGTTCTACTATATTACTTTCATGTTTGATTGACAGATAGATTTGATTGGAAGAGGATTATTCAGAGAGACTTACCTTTTCACCAGATGATGGAAAAAACTACTTGGGTCTTGTATTTCAAGCAGTTTGATGTTGAATGCATCAGACTTTGGTAGGTTTCTTTGGCTTTGGGTGATCACTGAGCAACATGTTTTCTGGTGATCATGAAGCTGAATAGTTGCCCAGAGAAGTCATGGATGCCCCATCCCTGGAAGTGTTCAAGGTCAGGTTAGGATGGGCTTTGAGCAACCTGGTCTAGTGAAAGATGTCCCAGCCCATGGCAGGGTGTTGGACTAGATGATCTTTAAAAGTCCCTTCCAACCCAAACCACTTTATGAATCTACGATTCTATGATTAGCTCAGTCACACAGTATGGATTCCCTGATTAACCAGTCCCTCTTCAAAAATTAAAGACAAAAGACCAAACAAACAGGTGCCTAACTAACAGAACAAAATAGATGTCTGTTCTGTGCTAGCCACCTGAATACGATGGAGTAGTCACAGATGGGGGAAAGTGTGTTTACAGAGGGCATGGAGAAACTCAGCAGTAACTGAAAGAGGAAACAGCTGAAATGCCTGTGCATATTCTTCTTGCTGCCATTTAAAACGCTTCTTTCTTCACAGGGAAGAGGGAGACTTTGCAGAGTTCCCCATGCTGAGCTGCTAAATGAATTTTTCCTCATGAAAGCTGGGGAGAGAATGAGGCTGCCACTGACTCCCATCCTCAGCTATTAGTGTGTAATTGTGCCCAGGGCCAGGCAGCTGCTGCCTTCTGCCCCTAAATGGAGAGGAAGCACTGCTTCTGTTTTTAAGGAAGAATTTTACTGAAGCAAAATAAAGCAGTTGCAAAACATACAAACAGAGGTAAATCAGAAACCTCTTGATTCTCCACATTAGAAAGACAATGAAAGAGAGAGACACTCAGTAACAGCTCAGTCTTGCTGGGAAAAGACTTAATGGGGTAAGAGAAGTTGGGATCAGCTGGAGACAAGGAGGTTTTTTAAAAAAAAAAAAAAAAAATGAAGTCAGCACACCAGGCACTAATTATCCATTGTTGGAAGGGGAGGGCCCATTTCACATTTCTTCTCACTTTAAGTTATCCATGGGGTCTACCTGTCCCTTCTTTTTGCTCTAAGGTTTCAACAAGTAGTATCATCAGGATACCACACTTGTCTTTACTGACTAGGTCAGCAGTCTCCACAAACAAGTATCTGTCCCTAAAAGTGCCACATGGTTCAATAATGCTCAGTTCAAACTACTTTAAAAAAAAAAAACATGTCAATTCCTGTGCTGTGTCACCTTGTGCCATGTGTCCATGCTATAGAGGCTTTGAAGTGCTCTGGGAATGTGCTAGCTGTGTCATATCCAAAGTTTTCTTCACTCTGTGGTTCATCTGCCTCTCACCCAGGACTGATACTGTGACCCTTCCTGCTCTCTTTAATTCTTCACTAACACAAACAGTAAATGTGACCCTGAGGCCATGGCAAACAGCTTTATAACTCTGACACTAAATCAGGAGTGTCCTGAGCTACCACAAGCTGTGACAAAATGCCATGGACATCTTCATGGTACGGTATTGTAAGCAGATAATCAAATTGCAGCTTAAACTTGCATCACCTCCCAGTGTGATTGAAGCTGACAGGACCACGACCAAGGAAATGTCCCTGTATTATTGACAGCATGAAAACAGTCAACATGAGTATGCTTCTTGCAAGTACTCACAAAGCTTAAGACTTTCCTCTGATAGTCAGATGTGTGTGTTATGGTCAGCCTCACCGAGGTAAACATCAACTTCTCCATCCTTCTCCTTAGAAGCAAAATGTTTCTGGCCCATCACCATACAAGGTTTCGCCACCATTCTGCCTTGTCATGGTTTAAACTCAGCCAGCAACCAAATCCCATGCAGCCACTTGCTCATCCCACCCTGGGGGACAGGAAAAAAATGGGAGGGGTAAGGTAAGGAAATATGTAGGTTGAGATAAAAACAATGTAATAATTGAAATAAAATATAATAATAATAATAATAATAAGAAGAAGAAGAATAGGATATAGAAACAAGTGATGCACAGTGCAATTGCTCACCACATGCTGAATGATACCCAGACCATTGCTGGCTAGTGATCCTAGAGGAAAGAACATCACAAAATGGCAATCCTTGCCAAGCTTCTATACACTGAGCATGACCTTGTACGATACAAAATATTCCATTGGCCAGTTTGGGTCCATTGCTGTGGCTATGCTCCCTCACAGTTTCTTGTGCATTTGCACACTACCACAACATGGAAAACTGAAAAGTCCTTTGCGGTGAGCGGAGGAAGCAAGCAGCCGATTCAATGTGAATGATAGAGCAAGCTTCAACTTTATTGAAAGAAATCACACCTTATATAAGCACTCTACAATACACTACTTGTAACTCTATTGGATACATTAAAAAAGCTATATTATAATATCTCAGCCATTGGGTACATCTAAAAGGTCACATTATAATATCCCAGCCCCTTGTGAATTTCTGGTATGCATAAACATTTTCTTGCTTTGAACCGGTTTCCCTCCCAGGGCTGTTTTTGTCTCACCCCTAAGGTCATAATGCGCCCCAACTTATCTCTTTGTTCTCACAACAGTCCCTGTTAGCATCACTAAGCCTTGAATCTATAACTGTACCCTGGGTTTTTTCCTCTGTTTACCTCAGGTGGCTGTGACCGACTTCTGCAGGGAGCTATGGCCGACCAGCTCCTGCAGAGAGCTATGGCCTTGCTCTCTGCAAGCCGTTCTCCAACAATTCCCCCTTTTTCTTTTTCTGCAGGCTGCACAAGCATAAATTTACTATTATTTCTCATTATACAACTAGATGCTATTTTAATACTTACTATAATCAATAATACTATTCCTAACCACCGCAATAAACTGTTAAAGGTACCCTATTAAGTACAAAGCATCCCATATTACCTATATTCAAAGGATATGACTAAATACTACAAAATAAACAGTAAGGAAAATATGGAATAGCACACTTAATTAATAGAAGTGCTAACATTCAGATCCACAATTGATAGGGAACCTTGGATACAGCGAGAACTTAGAGCACCCTTCCTCACAAACTGGAAGCCCTACGTGATGCGTCCATCCGTAGGTGAGGCATCCAAAGTCGCTGCAACCAGGTCCAGCCTTTAAATCAACAGGCCAAAATAATTGGCAACTTTCTTTGAGCAGAAACATCTGATTTCATCCTCCTGTTGGGTTCCACCTGGAGCCTGGCCACCAATCCAGGAGGAAAACCAAGGGAGTTTCTAAATAAGGTTAAATAATTGAGCTCTTAATTCTTAATATTACTAAACAAAGTTGAATACACACATTCTTACAGCATCTTATCCTTATTAATAACTATATTTTATCTAAAGTACATCTTGCATAAGTGACTAGTAAGCTTATATATTTCATTAAGAAATTACAATTACTGTTAGCATTTTCTCTTAAAAGAATTGACAACTGTAGTGTAGTTTATTCTGTTGCAGTAGCAAACATTACTCAGACATTCTGCTTGAATGATCAGTCGAAGAGATCACAAACTGTCAGCACAGGGGCACCCACAGCACCCACAGCTGGATCCTGAGTGCTGGCTGCCTCTCACGCCTCAGGTGTGGTTGCACACACCTTGTCAGTGACCATTGGAGATGAGACCTGTGGAGACACAAGCATAACCTCTTCCCCAGGTTATTAAAGAAAATGGTCCTTCCCAGTTACCCCTTTTTAAGTTTTGTTAACACTTGAGCTTTGCTTTGGACTTCTTGTTGATCTGGTATCTATGATGAAAGACAACACAATACTGGTGGCACCTCTGAGACAGGGGAAATGTTTAAAATGTTCATGACATATAATGCCTTATTTAGCTTTTTGTGAGGTATAGATAGATATCATGCATCTTGCCCCTTTGTTGTTGTTGTTGTTGTTGTTGTAATAGACGCTTTATCTTGCTAGATGTATGCTTCACAGTGGCCTGACCAGCCGGTGAATGGGGAATGCAGGTCAGATGCTTGACTCCCCACTGTATGACAGGATGCAACCAGTGCTCCAGAAAAGGTATTAACAGACACATGTACATATTTTAATATTTGAAATGCAGCTGAGTGAGTGAAAACAGATTGCTATAATTCTGAGGAGGTGAGTCCCCAAGAGTCGACATCACTTCCCTGTTGAAGAGATGGAGTCTTTCTGGTATTCAGGGCGAGTTGCAATGATGTCTTTAGCTGGATGCATTGATAAAGAAACCTGGTTTTGTATTGCTCTGACATTTTGGTGGAAAAAATGCATGCGTTTTACAGCAGAGTGAATGGTTGACCTGGAGCCAAGATCTCTCCCACCTTTTGTTTTTGTAAAAGCACTTTCAAGGTTTAGCGTGTTCTTTCTATGATAGCTTGTCCCGTGGGGGAATACAGTATAGTGCTGATGCTTGTTAGCTATACGGTGAAGATCTTGTTTTGCTTTCTCTGCAAGTACTTTGGGTGATGTTAGTGAAGGATCTTTTCACAAAATACCAAAAAAGTTATGCAGATCATCATGAGTCAGGCCCACGAGGGCTGGATCTAATTTATGGTTCCTAACAGTGTCTGTAAATCTTTTAAAGTCTTAATAACAGTTTTAAGTTGTTGCAGGACAATACACACAGGTGATTCGGTTTACAAGATTAGTGTCAGGGTGGGTTTCAGGGTGGGTTGTGCTGCAGTGGTGATTAAGACAAATTTGATCCAATTTGAGTTCCTCATTGAGTCATACAGTTATGACCCCTAAATGCAATAGGGGTTTTCCAATATAAATGGATGAGTATTTGTTACGCAATTTTCTGGTCATCTTACATGAATGAGATCCTTGCTTTAAATTGCTGCAGCATGACACCAACCCTGAAAAGCATCTGAGGTACCGGAGCTAACAGCCAATCTGCTCACAGATATCATGGTCACATCTGCACCAGTATCTAAAATGCCTGTCAGCTCAACAGATTTTTTAACTTTAACGTGAGTACGTTTTACCAGAAGTTAACCTTGTGTCACGTTTCAGTCCAAAAATATTTAAGGAGTACCTGCTGAACCAAATCCTGAGTAATTGCGGCTTCTTGGCTTAACTTTAAATGGAGCTGCAGTAAAATTAACAAGCTGAATAATTTTTTGATCCTTTTGCTACTGAACACAGGGGTACAGACCATAATTTTGATTTTTCTCTTCATAATCAGCATCTACAACCCCTGGTAAAATGAACAACCCCTGTAAGGTTGCAGATAATTTTTTTTTTTTTCCTTTTAAACAATATTTCCATTAGGCAGATGGTTCAGAGGTGCACTCTCCCTGCAGAGTATGCACCTAAATTCAAAACAACAATCAACACACAGAATTACTGCCTCCCGTTAGAGGAGGTATTTTACCTGTAACAGAACACTGAGCCCAAACCAACAGCAGCACCGATGACCCAGCGGGTGGGCACTAGGACCCTGTCGTTTCTTGCCGGCCACTCCACTGGCCGGAGAACTCCGCAGCTGCAGTCGGCCGTGTCACACACACACACACACACTATCACACAACTACACAAACACACAAAGGAGCTCCTGACACTTACTACTCACAGCATAAAATGACAAA
>NW_020799091.1:129704419-129707448 GCF_003259725.1 Athene cunicularia
GCAGGCGGCCGCTCCGCGGCGGAGGGGCTCGGGGAGGCCCCGGGCCGCCGCCGCCAGCGCCGAATGTTGAGCATAGAGATCTACACCTCGGTTTTCCAGGTAGAGTGCTGTGCCGGCGTGAATGCCGCTTTTTTCTTAAAGGTGTTAGCCAATTTTTATGGGGCCGATATCCCTGAGCCATCGCCTCCAGTACAGCTGTTGTCATCTGAGTTTTTGCAGCCCGTCCTTATTAATGCTTTTCTCTAAATCTTTAATAACAGAGCAATGCTGTTTTTCCCAACGTGGCTGATGACTCAGCTCATAGCTTACAGGTGTAAGAATTATTCTTGCCATGTCCATATTTCCTTGCGCCAAGGTTCTTTCACCTCACGTTTATGTTTTGTTTTGGTTTTGGGGTTTTTTTTCGCCTCACTTTTATCTACGGATCATCCCCAATTAAGGGAGGACACAGACCAGACAGTCCAGATTATATTTCAGGATTTACAGCATCAGGGTCTAAAAGATTATCACACTATTCTGCCTCTTCAAACAATAAATTTGCCTCTTTAAAGTGTCCCTTAGCCTTGCCCAGACCAATCAGTGCAGCTAAGTCTTTTATCGGACTTACTCCCCGCTTTTCTAAAAAGCAAAAAGTCTGAGGGCTACCTCTCGTTCAAATATTCCTGCCCGGGCAAATTCCTCAAATTCCTGGTGCGGCTGAACGACCTTCCTTAAAGTCCGATTAAGTAGCCAACAACCAGTGAAGGCTGTTCCTGGGTATTATCTCTTTCAGCCTGTAATTCCTTGTGGCCTTTCCAGGGTTGAACCCCTAATGCGGCCTGGCCTTTCCAGGGTCGGACCCCAATGCAGCCAATTCCGGGGTAGCCCTCTTCGGATCGCCAAAATCCCCTGAAGCCGGACCAGCTGCGCTATGTCAGACTTACGAATCCCGACGCTTTAGGAGATGGCACATATCTCCTGCCGTACTGCCGTCGACAGTGACCTTATCGCCTTCCAGCTCCGAATTTCCGTTCCGTCGCTTCCCGGGTTCCGTCTGGTGGAAAAGCAGAGTCTGGGTAACCCTGTCCGGTGCGCCACTTGCGGCAGGAAGAGGAAGCAAGCAGCGGATTCAATGTGAATGATAGAGCAAGCTTCAACTTTATTGAAAGAAATCACACCTTATATAAGCAGTCTACCATACATTACTTGTAACTCTATTGGATACATTAAAAAAGCTACTTTATAATATCTCAGCCATTGGGTACATCTAAAAGGTCACATTATAATATCCCAGCCCCTTGTGGCATTTCTGGTATGCAGAAACATTTTTCTTGCTTTGAACCTGTTTCCCTCCCAAGGCTGTTTTTGTCTCACCCCCAAGGTCATAATGCACCCCAACTTATCTCTCTGTTCTCACAACAGTCCCTGTTAGCATCACTGAGCCTTGAATCTCCTTCCTTATTAGTATAACTGTACCCTGGGTTCTTTCCTTTGTTTACCTCAGGTGGCTGTGACCGACTTCTGCAGGGAGCTATGGCCTTGCTCTCTGCAAGCCGTTCTCCAACAGTCCTTGATCTCGTAGCAACAGATAAAATATCAGTATATTATCAACATTCTTCTCATATCAAATCCCATATTGAATCCAAACCACAGCACTATTCTAGCTACTAAGAAAAATAAGCTCTATCACAGCTGAAATGAGGACATGCCTTGTTCCCAGCATACCACAACAAATTTCTATGAGAGTAGAACAAAAATAAAAATGTTCTTTCAAGTTATTGTGTATTACATGGCAACACTGTAGACAAGTTTGATACTATAAGAAACAGGCAGATTTGAGGTACCTAAGCTATTATGAAAATTACTCTTCCTAAATACCAATATTGCTAGAAGTCCTTATGCCTGTGAAAAAATATGTGAAAGTTCTTCTGATAACCTTTGAATACAAGATTATTTCTTTATGAGAATTCTGCACTGAAAAAAATAAATAAATATGGAGGTCTAAATAGCTGTTCCCATTTATACTTTGATAACAGATGTGTTCTAAGAAGTAGGCTATCTCATTCCTGTCCTGGCAAAACCAATATCTCCTCTCTCTTCACTCTTTCATCTCCCTGGCCTTTTGGATGACATCTGATTTTCAGGCACAGAGTCTACATATGGCAAAGCTTGAAACAAATTTAAACAAGGTACTGTCGAGCCCTGCATGTAGGACAAGAGCATGGAGTTTCTCTGTACCTTCTGTCTCTACAGGCTCCTGGAGGGGCTTCTGGATCAATACTTACACTGCCACAGCTGTGGCTTTCATCTTGTGTCCAGTGCTTTGATAGATCTAATGGGAGTGTGGGGAGATTGACAAAATTCCTCAGTTTAGGGCTAAACATGAAGTGGCTTCAAAGTTTTAGGTCTCTTATCAGCACATTCTTTCTCCTGAAGGATTTTTGACCATTTCTGCCAGACCAACATCCACATTTTGAATTCTTAGCCTAACTAGGTAATTCCTTAACTTCCACCTAACACTATCTTTGTCTGAAAGGTCTTCTGCTGCCATCAGCGGTTGCCTTGTTTTTATATTCAGATGCACTTCTTCCTTTTGCATTCCTACTTCTGACTTCTTGAAGAACTGCCAGTTGTAGGCTGAATTTTAGTTACCTTTTTCCGACTTCACCCAGCTTTTTGGTATCCAAGCTATCTATATCTCCATTGCTTTGCCACCTTCCTTTCATGGGATGTTTCTGCTGCTTAAATAGCCTAATAAAAAGCCCCAAAAATGTTCCCATTTTTGGTGAATTAGATCATCAGGTAATTTCTTCCTACAGTCCCATATGGAGTTTATGAATAGCTTGAGTGGCTCCCTCAACAGTATCCTTCCCATCAGCCACCTGTGGAACATGAAGTGGCTTCTCCCTGTTGACTTGTCCTTCATGCACCAGCAAAACCTTGACTTAGTTCGTTCTTTCTTTTCTTTCTTTCTTTCTTTCTTTCTTTCTTTCTTTCTTTCTTTCTTTCTTTCTTTCTTTCTTTCTTTCTTTCTTTCTTTCTTTCTTTCT
>NW_020799091.1:129707498-129711557 GCF_003259725.1 Athene cunicularia
TCGCTGATGAACTTTTCTCCTTGTCGCTCTGTGCAGCCTCAGTTGTTCTCTGGCTTTCTTCCAGACCAATGTTTTGGGGTTGTCTGTTTTTCAAAGACTAGGAGGGACTTCTCTTTGGGCTAGGAGTTAATCGCCTAGCAACGTTATCAGTACTTGGTATGTCTTTTCGAACAGTCCCATATGCCTCCCCTTGTTTTTGCGCAGGCCTTGCACCAACAATCTAAGATTGTTTAGACTCCCTGTCTCATTCCCCCCTTTTCTTCTTACTTAGTAAATTCTTTTACTACTTATTTATCTACTTCTTAATCTATTTCCCTTGTACTATAATATGTTAGTACTATCTTACAAATTAGTTAGTTTATTGCTTAAGGCTTGGATTGTGATATAAAGCATCATACATAGCGTGCAAGCGTTTTGTAAGTCTCCAGATTAATACATATATAGCTACAGTAAGGATTAACAAAATTGCTATAAATATTAATAGAGCAACCACTGGGTGAAGGGCTGTGTTTAAGATTCCAGTAGTTGTCGGCGACTATCCAAAGAGTGTATCCCACCAATTATGTTTCCCTTCCTGCTCAACCATCTTTAAGACCTTTTTTATCCTTTTCCCATCATGAAAGGTTGTGAGTAAAGTTTCTTGCCCCTTTTCCTTAACTTCTTCCAGTATCCGGTGTAAGTCTGGGTGTTTTAATAGGCTTTCTATATGACTGACATTTAACCTTATGGGGACAGGAAGTACCTTTACCCTGAGGCTGCTTTTCAAGAGGGAGTGTGTAACCACCGGGGCAGAATAAGTGAAATCGCACCCCAGGATGATTGTGAAATTACAAATACAATAATTTAGATGCTGTATCAATTTCTTCTCTCGCCCGTCTATGGTTATTGTGTCACACAGTGTCCTTAAACATGCACATCCCTTTCCGGTATAGACAACAATGGTCCTCAAATCTACATTGGGGCGTGCTTCAAAGTGGCAAATCTTTTGGTCAGTATCTAAGCAGGTATCCTGGGTTAGTAAGGTATTACTTTTACATATAAATCCCTGTTGTTCTTTCCTGATACAGGGTTCGAGATCTACTGCTTGCCATTTATTACCAGTATTCATAGCCCAGGTCTTATGTTCAAAGGGGTACAGCAGAGTCCCGTTGTAATTGACTCCAAGACTTACAATGGGGTGTATGGTGATTAATTTTGCATCATATATTGTTAACACAAAAGTCGTTACTTTATGCATGTCAGGCCTATAGGTGAAGTTGACCATATTCCACCATGATTGTAACTTTGTCTCTGTGGCACTATCCCAAATTATTTTTCGAATTTCAGTGGGAAGTGTACCCTCCTCTCCTTCCCTTATTACAGATTCTGCTACAGTTTGCATCTATAACTGGGCTTGTATGTAACTTAGAGCTACGGCGATATCACCTTATAATGCTCCTAAGGTTTCAGCAATAAGTGTGTGGTCCTTTGGGGTTTTTTTTGTGCTCCCAATCTGGCATTACTTTTGACATTGCCCATTGATGTACCCCTAATGCTGATAGTGGAGACCTCAATGGCTGTTGTAATTTTGATATATCTCTTGCAGTAAATGCTAATTTGTTTGTTATTACTTCTGAATCTATTGGATTTAACACTCCCAATTCGGTTCCTAATACTCCGGTTAGGTCCCTCTGTGTTCTTTTCCGGTAGGCATTTCCCTTTTTCCTTAGCCAAGTTGTCCATCCTTCATCTGAGGTTCGTAAGAAGGGAAAACAATGTGGCTCTGTATTAGAAATGTTAACTTGCATCTGTAATTTTACTTTTTTAGAGACCATTTTGGATTGATCAGCACTTGCTGTTGGTCTAGGTGTCTGATCACGTATGGGCCAACCTCGTATATGTTGGGTGTAAGATTTACAGTGATTGCTGTGGTTGTCATGGTCACTGTGCTTTCAGTTGTAGTTGTCACTAGAGTAGTTACCATGTTAAACTTAAAGGATAGCCCTAGTTTATCCTTAGTCCAGAGACATGTCACAGAGACCGCAGGTTGAGTCAAAGTAAAATTATACCAGCATTCTAGATCTTTTGGATCACATATATGACCAATACTTGACACAATATATTTGGGATTTAAGATCTTGATCTCAGATACTGTAATCTGATGCACTGACCAATGGGTGATTTCATTCATTACTCGACACCCTACTCTAATCTCTTACCCTATTGTTCCTCATAATTGTGGTACTCTATTGACGTCTTTCCATTCATTTTTTGTATACACCTCTATTCCCTGCATCGCTACAGTAGCTAAAGTCAAGGTTGAGTTAGTATTGGTTATACCCATGCTCCCGGTATACCCAATGTACGCTTGGGACCTCGGCCATTCAGCGAACCTTTGACCGGGTATCTAGGGAAAGGAGATTATTAGACTTATCGTGAGAAGCGTAGTCTTCCCAGCTGAGTTTGTGTAACCTTTCATGGGGATTTGTGGGCCCTCTTTACTCGGGTGTGATGAATCCAGGCTGAGTATTCTTTAATCTTGATGGCCGTAAACGTTGTGAGTAGCACTTGAAACGGCCCTTTCCATTGTGGTTCCAACGTCTTTTCTGTAAGAGACTTAACATACACATAGTCTCCAGGCTGAATGTTATGTACAGGCCCATCTAACCCTCTACCCCGAGTTACAAATACATGTTTCCTAATTTTATTGAGTTGCTTACTTCATGCTATCATGTATGAAGTCATAGTTTCCTCCCCAACTTGCATCGATGTTCCTTTCTGTACCACGTAAGGTCTGCCATATAACATTTCAAAAGGGCTCAACCCTTCCCTGGCCCTCGGTTTTGCTCGTATGCACAAAAGTGCCAGAGGGAGAGCCTGGGGCCAGGTCAGGTTTAACTCTTGTCCAAGTTTCACTATTTGCTGTTTAATCAAATGGTTCATCTTTTCTACCTGGCCACTAGATTGGGGACGATAAGGAATGTGAAATTGCCAGTCTATACCCGGATGGTGACTGATTTGATGAACTACTTTCGATATAAAGTGTGGTCCTCTATCTGAGGATATAGTTGCTGGGACCCCAAAGCGTGGAATTATTTCTTGTACTAATATTTTTGTCACTTCCCGGGCTTTGGCAGATCTAGTGGGGAATGCTTCTGGCCAACCTGAAAAGGTATCCGTTAATACCAGTAAATATTGATACCCCCCTTTTCTTGGAAGTTCTGAAAAATCGATTTGCCATTGTTGTCCCGGCCCATTTCTTTTCCTATCTGGCCTACTTCTGGAATGGGGGTATTCTTAGGATTAGTCTGGAGGTAAAGGTCACACTGTTGAGTCACCTGTCTGACTATGGTATACAGATTTCTATCTCTAATACTCTTGACCAAATATCAGTATAGGGCCTCCGCTCCCCAGTGCCCTTTCCTGTGTTCCTCTCGCACCAGGTGTCTAGCTAAACAAGAGGGAATTATTACCTTCCCTTGGGGAGTGATGGCCCAACCTTCTTCATTATATGATCCTTCCAGGTCTATAATTAACTTTTGATCCTCTTTAGTATAATTAGGCTTAACTTCTGGGATGATTTGCCCATCAGGAACTAAAACTCCCTCTATTTTTACCTCTCTTTTGGATGCTTGTTTTGCCTCTCTGTCCGCCAGTTCATTTCCTTTTTCCAAATCCGAGTTCACCTTTTGGTGGGCCTTAACATGCATGATTGCCACTTTTCTTGGAAGTTGTACAGCTTCTAGTAATTCCAGAATTTCCTTCCCATGTTTGATGTGTTTCCCTTGTGAGTTCAACAGTCCTCTTTCCTTTTAAATTGCTCCATGAGCATGGACTACCCCAAAGGCATACTTCGAGTCTGTGTAAATATTCATTGTCTTGCCTTGGGCTAATCCTAAAGCACGAGTCAGTGCGATTATCTCTGCCTTTTGTGCAGAGGTATTCACAGGCAGTGGTCCTGATTCCAGTGTTTCTTGGGTGGTAGTACACAGCATACCCAGCATACCTCTTGCCGCTCAAAACATAGCTGCTCCCATCCGTAAACCAGTTCTCAGCATCTTCCAGAGGGGCATCCTTCAG
>NW_020799091.1:129711607-129720813 GCF_003259725.1 Athene cunicularia
CATGCGTTTTACAGCAGAGCGAATGGTTGACCTGGAGCCAAGATAGCTCCCCCCCTTTTGTTTTTGCAAAAGCACTTTCAAGATCTGGCGTGCTCTTTCTACGATGGTTTGTCCTGTGGGGGAATACAGTATACTTCCGATGCTTGTGTGTTTGAGATGGTGTTGGCTATGCGGTGAAGATCTTGTTTCGCTTTCTCTGTAAGTACTTTGGGTGATGTCAATGAAGGATCTTTTCACAAAATACCAAATAAGCTATGCAGATCATCACGAGTTGGGCCCACGACGGCTGTATCTAATTTATGGTTCCTAACAGTGTCTGTAAATCTTTTAAAGTCTTAATAACAGTTTTAAGTTGTTGCAGGACAATACACACAGGTGATTCGGTTTACAAGGTTAGTGTCAGGGTGGGTTTCAGGGTGGGTTGTGCTACAGTGGTGATTAAGACAAATTTGATCCAATTTGAGTTCCTCATCAGTTACAAGCCCAAAATGCAATAGGGGTTTTCCAGTATAAACGGATGAATATTTGCTACCCAATTTTCTGGGCCTCTTACATGAATGAGATCCTTGCTTTAAATTGCTACAGCATGACCACCAACCCTGAAAAGCATCTGAGGTACCAGAGCTAACAGCCAATCTGCTCACAGATATTATGGTCACATCTGCACCAGTATCTAAAATGCCTGTCAGCTCAACAGATTTTTTAGCTTTAACGAGAGTGCGTTTTACCAGATGTTAACCTTGTGTCACGTTTAAGTCCAAAAATATTTAAGGAGTACCTGCTGAACCAAATCCTGAGTAATTGCTGCTTCTTGGCATAACATTAAAGGGAGCCGCAGTAAAAATAACAAGCTGAATAATTTTTTGATCCTTTTGTTACTGAACACAGGGGTAGAGACCATAATTTTGATTTTTCTCTTCATAATCAGCATCCACAAACCCTGGTAAAACAAACAACCCCTGTAAGGTTGCAGATGATTTTTTTAACAATATTTCCATTAGGCAGATGGTTCAGAGGTGCACTCTCCCCACAGAGTATGCACCTAAATTCAAAACAACAATCAACACAGAATTACTGCCTCCCGTTAGAGGAGGTATTTTACCTGTAACAGTTATAACCCGGAGCCCAAACAAACGGCAGCACCGATGACCCAGCGGGCGGGCACTAGGACCCTGTAGGTCCTCGTCGGCCGCTCCCCTGGCTGGAGAACTCCGCAGCTGCAGCGGGCCGCGTCTCACACACACACACAATCACACAACTACACAAAGGAGCTCCTGACACTTATTACTCACAGCATAAAATGACAAATATTACCAATACGAAGACTCTATCAAGAACATATAAAGCCTGTGCTGCATAACCCTGCCGCTTTTCGTGGGCGGGGGGGTGTGTGCCCAGAGCGCAGTGCCGGGCTCAGCCGCAGGCAGCCGCTCCGCAGCGGGGGGGGCTTGGGGAGGCCCCCGGGCCGCCGCCGCCAGCTCCGAATGTTAAGCATAGAGATCTACACGGTCGGTTTTCCAGGTAGAGTGCTGTGCCGGCCTGAGTGCCGCTTTTTTTCCTTAAAAGTGTTAGCCAATTTTTATGGGGCCAGTCGATATCCCTGAGCCATCGCCTCCAGTACAGCTGTTGTAATCTGAGCTTTTGCAGCCCGTTCTTATTAATGCTTTTCTCTAATCTTTAATAAGAGAAAAATGCCGTTCTTGCCAACGTGGCTGATGACTCAGCTCATAGCTTACAGGAGTAAGAATTTTTCTTGCCGTGTCCATATTCCCGTGCGCCAAGGTTTTTTTCACCTCACTTTTATCTACGGATCATCCCCAATTAAGGGAGGACACAGCCCAGACAGTCCAGATTCTTTTTCAGGATTTACAGCATCAGGGTCGAAAAGATTATCACACCATTCTGCTTCTTCAAACAATAAATTTGGCTCTTTGAAGTGTCCCTTAGCCTTGCCCAGACCAATCAGCGCAGTTAAGTTTTTTATAGGCCTTACTCCCCGCTTTTCTAAAAAGCAAAAAATCTTAGGGCAACCTCTTATTCATTGTTCCTGCCCGGGCAGACTTCTTTTAATGCCTTTCCTGTATCGTAGCTTGACGACCTTCAGTAATATCCGATCAGTAGCTAACAACCAGGGCTGGCTTTTCCTAGGTTTCCCCAAATTCAGCCTTTAATTTATAATTCCTTATGGCCTTTCCTGGTTATACCAAATCGGCCTATTCCTTTGTAGCCCTCTCAGTTCACAATATCTCCTGAAGCAATATTGTGGATCCGCTGCTCCAATGTCAGACTTACAAATCCCGGTGCTTCAGGAGACGGCACACGTCTACTGCACCAGGCAGCGACCTTATCGCCTTCCTGCTCCGAAAATCCGTTCCGCCGCTTCCTGGGATCTGTTCGGTGGAAAAGCAGAGTTCGGGTTACCCTGTTCGGTGCGCCACTTGCGGCGGGCGGAGGAAGCAAGCAGCCGATTCAATGTGAATGATAGAGCAAGCTTCAACTTTATTGAGAGAAATCACACCTTATATAAGCACTCTACAATACACTACTTGTAACTCTATTGGATACATTAAAAAAACTACATTATAATATCTCAGCCATTGGGTACATCCAAAAGGTCACATTATAATACCCCAGCCCCTTGTGGCATCTCTGGTATGCATAAACATCTTTCTTGCTGTGAACCTGCTTCCCTCCCAGGGCTGCCTTCCTCTCACCCCCAAGGTCATAATGTGCCCCAACTTATCTCTTTGTTCTCACAACAGTCCTTGTTATCATCAATGTACGCTGGGTGTTTTCCTCTGTTTACCTCAGGTGGCTGTGACTGACTTCTGCAGGGAGCTATGGCCGACCAGCTCCTGCAGGGAGCTATGGCCTTGCTCTCTGCAAGCCGTTCTCCAACAAGAGGGCTTTTCTACATAATATCTCTGCAGCCTGGGGCAGTGCAGCTGTACATGCGAGTATATGCACACCCAGTGTGTGCAGGCTGGGAGCTGAAACCTTTGAAAACTTCTCTCTTCATTGCTGCTGGAACATTTTGACTCCTCAACCCTGGTTCTGCAATAATTCCCCATACAGTCAAACTACAGTTTCAGGCACATCCCATTGCCTGCCCAGGATGGAATCCCCAAAATGTGACTGTTCCCAATTCCATTTTTCCCATAGGAAACAATGGGACAGAGAGGAATGTGTGCAGGCCCCTCAGCAATGTACACAGCCAAGCCACACAGGAACAGCTGCTGTGATGTGGGAGATAGTGAGACAGAAGCAAGACCTCTGGGATTGTCACCTGCCAATGCAACACCTGGGAATGACAGAAGTAGTAGAGGAAATTCTAACTACTCTTAATATACCAAGAAATAACTGCTACTTGCCAGAAGTTTAGACTGGAAAGTCCCTTTATAACAATAAAATTAAACTGGTGTCCTGGTGACCCTGTGTGACCCCTCTTCAAACAGATCACCATTCTGAAACCTCTCAGCTGCTTCTCCTGTGACACTGAACACCTGACAACTTTCACTGCCAGTGGTCCTGCTGCCTCTCCTGATCCATCACATTTTCATCACCACCTTCAGATGCCTGCTGCTCACCACAGCCAGTGAAGAATGAAGGAAAACAGGACCATGACAAGCGGTAACCAGAGCAGGTGATTAAACACCTGATAGCAGAGCTCTGAAACAGAAGGCAAAGACAGCAAGGCATTACCGTGCACAAGCTTTCACAGTGCAGACGCAGTATACATAGGGTAAGAATCTGCTCCCCAGCTCTGGAAAAAACAATCCCCTCAGCAGCAGCACTACTGACACCTGCAAGCTTCCTTCCTTAAGTTCTAAGGACAGAGGAGCATCACCTGGATCCAGGTGCAGCCACCACTGAGTACTGCCATTCTGAGGGGTTGCATTTCTCATATCAATCAGCAATAACTTACAAAACAAGATTTCAGTTAACTGCCCTAAAACCTAAATCCCCAGCAGGAACTGCCTCAAAAGGTCGATTAAGCATCTACAGACAAGGCACTATCAGAAATGTAGGATATGGCAACAAGAAGTAACTGAAGAAACGGACAAGGGTCAGCCAGTACCCAGGCCCAATTTACAAGTGAAACAATCCTGTCAGCATAGAACTTTTTGCCATCAAAATACTTAATCAGCAACAGTTTACTCCTTTGAGTAAGAGGACATCAGAGCAATTAAAAAGTGAAGAGGGAACACGTATCTTGAAAGTCAATGCCTGCAGAGGCAGTTAATTTGGAGGAAGAAGAGATTGGAAGAGATCTCCAGGCCCATCAAAAGGTTACTGAGCTACATAGTAAGCAGTCAGGGCTTGGCTGGTTGCTTCCTCCTTTCTTTATTTCCCTTGGGAGGCTGTTGCAGAACCCCAATCTTCTAAGCATTAAAGAGTTTTCTTCCAGTTTGCAGTAGACATTCTTTCTGGCGCTCACACCCTTCAAGCTTAGTAACTGTATTTCCCTCTTCTGCATTTACAGGAGTCACCCCACTATTCTCCAAATTGCTTTCCTGCCCCAAGCAAATCCTGCACTCCTGATGTCAGCCTGCACGTCCTTCTGCCATGTCCCAGCGATTCCCGCAACTCTCACCCCCAGACTCCTCCAAGGATGCCACATGAAATGTATTTACCCTCTGAGGAACTGGCTCACCTCCAGGATCCACCCAAGATTCCTCTCAGACATGTCCTAGAAATCTTTTCAACTCTGCTTTAGGGAAGCCTAATCCTGGGTAGCAGCCCCAAGGACTCCAAGGAAGATACCCGGAGGTTTTTTTATCCTGATAACACACCCTCTTCTCTGGGATCTGACCAAGAGTCCTCCCAGATACGTACCCAAATCTCCTGAGCCCTGCTGCAGGGACCTAAGATCCCAGGTAACTCCCCCAGACTCATCCAAGGATGACACCCGAAATATTTTTTACATTCTGAGGAAATCTCTCACCTCCAGGATCCACCCAAGATTCCTCCCAGGCATGTCCTGCAGTCTTTTCACCTCTGCTTTAGGGAAGCCTAATCCTGGGTAGAAGCCCCAGACTATTCCAAGGAAGATACCCAGAGGTTTTTTCTCCCTGGTAACACATGCACTTCTCTGGGATCTGAGCACGATTTCTCCCAGACACGTCCCAGACTGTCCTTACACTGATACAGGGCCCTGAGATCCCAGATAGCAGCCCAAGAATTCTCCAAGGATGCCCCCTGAAATATTTTCTTACCTTCTGAGGAAACCTCATCTCTAGCATCCACTCAGATCTTCTACCAGGCATCGCCTGCTCTCTTCTTTGCTTTTATTTAGGGTAATCCAATCGCAGGTAGGAGCCCCTGACACCTCCAAAGGGAGACACCCGAGACATCTTTTCCCCTGTACAGAAAAATTTTGGCTTCAGCATCATCTCAAGCTTCCTCCCAGGCATGTCCTGCAGTCTTTTCAACTCTGCTTTAGGGAGGCCTAATCCTGGGTAGCAGGCCCAGACTCCTCCAAGCAAGATACCCAGATTTTTTTTTCTCCCTGATAACACATGCTCTTCTCTGGGATCTGACCAAGATTCCTCCCAGACATGTCCCAGACTGTCCAGACGCTGATACAGGGCCCCGAGATACCAGGCAGCAGCCCAAGAACTCTCTAAGAATGCCACCTGAAATATTTTTTTACCTTCCGGGGAAACCTCGTCTCCAGCATCCACCCAGATCTTCTACCAGGCATCTCCTGCTCTCTTCTCTTCTTTGATTTAGGATCATCAGATCGCAGGTAGCAGCCCCTGACACCTCCAAAGGGAGACACCTGAAACCTGGTTTCTCCTGTAAAGAAAGATTTTGACTTCAGCATCATCCCAAGCTTCCTCCCAGGCACATCCTGCTGTCTTTTCAGCACAGAATTCAAAGGCCTCATCCTGGGTAGCAACCCCAGACTCCTCCAAGGAAGATACCCAGATGATTTTTCTCCCGGAATGACGGTCTCTTCTCTGGGATCTGACCAAGATTCCTCCCAGGCATGTCCTACAGTCTTTTCAACTCTGTTTTAGGGAGGCCTAATCCTGGGAAGCCGCCCCAGACTCCTCCAAGGAAGATACCCAAGATGTGTTTTCTACTCTAAGGTAAGATTTTTGCTGCAGGATCCACCCAAAACTCCTCCCAGACATGTCTTAGGAGTCTTTTCACATCTGCTTTATGAACGTCTTAGCCTGGGTGGCAGCCCCAGACTTCTGCAAGGAAGATACCCAGAGGTTTTTATCCCCGAAAGGATGCTGCTTTCTTTGGGATCTGCGCTAGATTCCTCCCAGACATGTCCTAGACTCTCCTTAGCCCTGCTCTAGGGAGCTGATATCCCAGGTAGCAACCCCAATCTCCTCCAAGGAAATCAGCAGAATTTTTTTTTATCTTTACTGCCACATACTGTGGGTTCGGTACATCTTAGAGTTAACAGCAGATATGAAAGAAATAACCCTCACTACTTTTTCTTCTAGTCCTGTTACCAAATATGCTGCTGTTCCTTCTTGCCACTCACTTGAAAGCTTGTCACATAGTTTCTCACTAGAGGGGAACAGAAATAATTTTATTTCTGGAACAAATACTTATCGTACATATCACTACCTCCATACTGATACAACGATTCAATGGAGAAATAGTGAACATCAGGGTTACTGGGAGAATTCTACAAGAACACATTGCCTGGTAGTTTTCTTGACAAGTTTTTCACACTTTCAGCCCCAAGACTTCCCTTTCCACACCAACAAAGGTAGCGACCCCAAGCAGAGACCCTCTCCCTATCCTCATGCTCCCAAACTCTCCCTGAACCACGTCCTCCTGCAGAAGCTGCACTCTCAGGGCACTGAACTTGAAGGCACATTGGATCCTGTTCTACTCCCAGAGGAGAGCTGGCCGTGGGGTTTTCACCTCCAGACTTAACTATGTCCTCCCACATCCCCTGTCCTCTGCTGCTAAGGCACAGGCATGAGGGGAGGCCTCACCCTGACAACTCGGCAGGTGCTGACCCCAGGGCCACACATTTAAGGCCCTCCACACCTCCCCTTGCCTCAAACCCCCCGGCTTTCCCCCACGCCACGCCCCCTACCACACACAGCCCCAGCTTCCCACGCCCCACAGCACCCTCTCCCCAGACCTGTCACACATAAACAACTGCCACAGCTTCCCCTGCCATGCACACGGACCCTCAGAGCTCCGTCTGCACAAGACCCCACTGTCACACACAGAGAGCCTCCACAGCTCCGCCCAGCCAGCACCCCCACACCACCCCGGGGGGGGTCTCCACAGCTCCCCCCACCTGCCCCCCACTCTCAGAGGAGCTGCCTCAGCGCTGCCCCCAACCAGACCTCACCGTTACCCACCGGCAGCCCCACAGCTCACACCCCCCTCACACAGAGGAGGGCACACGTCACCCGCGTCCCAACCCCTGTCACACACAGGTGCCTCCATATCCCCCCACATCCCTCCAGCCCTGACCCCCACGTCTCTCCCTCAGACCCCCCCGGCCCTGTGCAGGCCCCAGGAGCCAGGCGGTGCAGGGCGGGAGGGCAGCCACTGTACCTGCCGCAGAGCTCGGGCTCCAGAGAGGTCAGGAGACACCCCCTTCCCTTCAGGCAGCGCAGGGGTTCTCCTTTTTCCAGCCGGGAGCAGGCCTGGGGTGCCCGGCAGTCGCGGCCCCCACATGGCCGCGCCGCGCGGGGGGAGGCGGCACCTGTTGCCATGGCGGCAAGGAAGGGGCGGGGCCCGGCGGGGGCGGCACTTGGGCGGGAAGAGCCGCCCTGGGTAGACCTGGCCTCCCTGCGCGCTGGGCCGGGGCAGACCCCCGGCTGCCGCCGCTGGGACCCGCCTCTGCTGCCGGGCACGGAGCCCGCGGGGACGCCGCTGGGTCCTAAAGGCTGCTGCTGCTGGCGGAAAGCGGGGGGGGGCAGCGGGCAGCCGCTGTAATCAAGAAGCAAGTGGCAGGAGCAGGCACGGGGGGAGGGGGGGTATAAACAAAATAAAACACACACAACCCCCACCAAGAGAAAATCTGAACCCAAAATCTAAAACCAACACCCCACACATCCCCCCACTCCCCCTCCCACCGCCCCCACACCCAATTCCCCCATAGTTTTAGTGCCCCCTGACTTGCGGAGAAAGAAAACTCTACAACTGGGAAGTTGTAAAGTAGGTAGGTTTATTCAGCGCTGGGCGCATGGGGGATCGCTCCTCCACAAGCATGCGCATCCTTTGCAGCTCCCGTCCTGCTTGTGTATTACAAAATAATGCCTATTCACAGAATGCTTATACATAAACATAGTCTTTCCCCGCCTCCCCTCGCTTCTCATGGTAATTACGTCTCCTCCTCTTGCGTCTGCGCCTTGAGTTCCTTTGGTGGTCGCAAATTCCTGGGTGGGGGTCGTATAGATGAAGTATCTCCTCTTCCTCGCTGATGAACTTTTTACCTTGTCCTACTGCGCAGCCTCAGTTGTTCCCTGGCTCCTAACTAAACCGCAAGACCAGTTTGTACTAGGATTTTAGGTGATCTATTGCTAATTTGTACTACTTCAAGGACAATAGGAAGCTTCTGTTTGAGCCAGAAGATAATATCTTAGCAACACTATCAAAACCTGGTATGTCTTTGTGCATAGCCCCCTCGTCTTGGCGCAAGCTCCTCAGTCCTGTGCCATCAATCTGAAATCATTTTAATTCCCTATCTCACCCCCCCTCCCCCCCCGCATTGTGGTTGCCCTCACTCTACATTTTGGGTGCCCACACACATTTTGGGGTCCCCCCTACCGTACCAGGAACAGGTTGTCATGCAGCAGCCGGGCCCTGTCCAGGTGCCAACACGTGTCTTGGCGGGGGCCGGGGGACCCCCAGAATCGGGCTCAGCTCGGCCGGCGTCACTTCTCTGGGGTCCCGGGTCAGAGCCGCCTCCAAGTGCGGCACGCAGCACCTCGACATTTGGCGGGGGGGGCGCGAGGGGCTCGCTATCCCCCGGGGTTCAAGGGGACCTCCTGGTCGGAGGATGACACCTCGGAGCAGCCCGCGACAGAGGGGCACCCCTGGGAGGATCCCGCGGTGTGGGGGGAGCCCTCAGGATCTCGGGAGCTCCCTCACAGGCTTCCGTGATGGGGGGAGCCCACTCCACCAGGACGGGGGCGCTGGGCTCGGCCTCTTCCGCCATCACCAGAAGGGTGAGAAACGGGGAGAAAAAGGGAAATTGGGGGGGGGGGGGG
>NW_020799091.1:129720863-129724583 GCF_003259725.1 Athene cunicularia
ATATAGATATATAAAGGTTTAAATGATTGATACAGTGGCAGACTTTGGTTGGCGAACAACACGAATCTGTTTTACACCATCAGGTGAGGCAGTAGATGTAAATTGCATGTTGGATTAACTAAACAAAGCAAGGAATAATACAGGGTAAAACCGTTAAGGCGGCAAAAAGTTCGGTTCGCACAAAATCTGCCCTGATTTGGAAACTGGATTGGCCATATTCCATTTACTTCCCAGGTAGTATTGTTAATATCACTGTAATTACTCCCAATCTGTGCTGGAGTAAGGGGTACAGAGACCCACGGCCAGCTGAACAGTCCTACAGGTCCTCCGCAGACCCAACAGTGGCTTAGATTGAAAGTTCTGCTCATTGTCTTGGCTAAGAAGACAAACTTACTATCTTCAAGGGGATCATATGGATCACTTCGACTTTCTGTATTCATTACAGGGCTGATACATAGAATTAGGAGAAAAAGGAAACCGCTATAGTGAGGTCCGGTATGGCACATTTTTCTGTTTATCCCTAGACCCATTGGGTTGCTGCCAACGGTCGGGTTTTTATCTTCTTAACAGCAAAAATGGAGGCCAACCCGGTCTTGCCCTCACTTTGAATTTATTTTTAGTCTTCTCCTTTTTGTTACTCTTATTCAATTTCTTACTCAACTATATACAATGGCTTACACACTTATTTATAAAGCAGAGACCACAACTTATTTTAACAAACTTTCAGGATTTTACAAAACTTTGTAACAAATACCTTAAATTTTCTTGTTACCAATATAGAGTCTTTCTAATTATTCAGTTAGTCTTAATGAGTCCATCCCTTTGCTGTTTCCGCTGCATTTGAAGCTGTAGGTCTCCCGGCGTTGATCCAATCTTCCAGCGAGGCTTTTCTATAACAGGTCCTTTTACCCTGGAAACTTGAGTCCACCCTCTCTCAGCAGTTCTTACAGCAGTTTTTGTGGTTAACAGTACTAGGAATGGTCCTTCTTATCTATGAGATAAGCTTTCCTCCTTCCAGGTTTTAATCATTACTTCACCTCCAGGTTGTATTTTGTGTACTGCAAATCCTAAAGGACTTGTGTGGGCTAATATGATCCGAATTAAATGCTCTTATAATTCCAAATCGTGGTATAATTTGTTCCAGTACTATTTTAGTTACTGATTGAGCAGTCGCTCTGGTGGTAGGAAAGGCTTCTACTCAGTGAGTTAATTGATCTATCATTACCAGCAAATATTTATATCTCCCAACTTTTGGTGGTTCTGTGAAATCTATCTAGACCCTCTCAAAAGGTTGATAAGCTGTTTTCCTTCCACCAGCTGCGGTCTGTCTCATAATTCTTTTTTTAATCTTTTAACATGTTAAACAACCGTGTGTAGTGTGGTTTGCAATTTCATATATTCCAATGCAGCCAAAATATCCCAAGAAATGATCACTCAAAGCCCTAGTGCCCCAAGGACTTCATTTTCTACAATTTGTAATTTAGATTTTTTTTTTTACAAAGTTCAGCAGTTCATAGTCCCCATCCTGACATCATTCTCAGTTTGTCCAGCTATTAATAAATCATCTACATATTGTAAAAGCTTTATTTTTGAGGATTACTTGAATGTCTGCAGTAACTTTTTTTTTTTTTAATGCCTGCCCAAAAAGGTTAGGTGGTTCTGTAAACCCTTGGGGAAGCACTGTCCATCTGAGTTGTTGTTTTCTATTATTAGATGGATCTTCCCATTCAAATGCAAAATAGTGTCTGTTCCCCTTGTCCGGGGTGGGGTGGTGTAGGATCAAAATGCATCCTTTAAGTCAATTAGACTGTACCAAATATAGTTAGGGGTAGTTGGTTAAGCAGCATATAGGGGTTTGCTACCACAGGGAAATGAGCCACAGTTTGCTGATTTACAGCCCTTAAATCTTGCACCAATCTGTAAGATCTGTCTGTTTTTAAAACCGGTAAAATAAGTGTATTACATGGAGACATACAAGGTTCCAATGTACCTTTACTTAATAATTCGTCTATAATTGGTTTCAGCCCCTCTCAACCCTTTAGGGGAATGGGGTATTGTTTTATCTGAATTGGTGTCTCCGGATTAATTATATCAATTTTAATAGGCTTTATTTTAAGCTTTCCAATCTCTCCTTTTGTATACCAGACTTTAGGATTTATCTGTTGCTCATCTTTTTACGTTAATGTATAATTTTTTTTTTTTTCTGTTTTGTGGATTTTTTGGTTTTTTTTTTTTAATTTCAGCTTCTGGTAGCAATAATAAATTCCCTCGGAAGATTTTTAAAAGTTGATTTTTTTTTTCCACACCCCTATTTGCTAAAAATCCAAAATCTCTCTGGGGCTTTATTTTATATTTATCAAGCACTCCTTTGATGTCTTTGTCCCCAGAAAAGAGAGCTCCCGACTCCCTTATTCTTCTTTAAACATCCTTTTATCCTGCTCCTGTTTTCTACAGTTCTGCTGTAAATGTCCCTTCTTTCCACAATAATAGCACGCTAATTCGTTTCCTCTAATTACTGCCCCTTTCTTTTCACCACGCAAAGCTGCAGGTAAAGCCATTAGAATGAGATCTCAGAGGTTTCTCTGACTGCTGCAGATATTTTCCCCTTTGCTTTCTGCTTTTACACTTTTGTGTTTCTTTTTATAGCTCCTTACACTTTTGTGTTTCTTTTTATAGCTCCTTCAGACTCCGCTCTTTTTCTAATTGCATACTTTTTCTAACTTTTTCCTGATGGCACCTCACGAATTCGCTACGAATTGGGTTTTGGGGTTTTTTGTTTGTTTGGGGTTTTTTTGTTGGTTTTTTGCTTTTTTTTTTTTCATAAAGCCTCTCCCACGGGGCATGTCGGGTCTAACCCCCCCCCGAATACATTTGTAAGTTCTTTCTTAATCTTTCCAGCCAATCAGTGGGAGGTTCATCTCTCCCTTGATGTTCGCTAAAGACTATATTAATGTTTTTCCCCCGAGGAACTGCTTCACTAATGCCGGCCACTGTTAAATTTCTAAGGTCCCTCATATTCTGTCTGTTCTTGAGGACCCTAATTAGGGCGGACACTGGGCCATTTCTGATCTGCCGGCGGCCCTGCTTGATTTTGCAGTTCCCACAAACACATTCTGGCTGGTCTAATCATTTGCCTTTCCTTGGTCGTAAATAAAATACCTAAAATGGACTGTACTTTTTCCCAGGTGTAAGTATTGGGACCTAAAAGTAGATCTAACCTCTCAGCTACTCCGAGAGGATTATCAAAGAGTCCCCTTTTTTTTTTTTTTTTTTTTAAATTTCGTACATCGGAGGTGTTTAACGGGACTGCCACAAATCCGATGCCTCCTTGATTGCCTCCGAGGGGTACCTCCTGTGAGGGATATAAAGAAGCTCCCTCAGTTATGGCAGTTTTACTTCTTGTACATGCAGCCGGAGGTAGAAGGGGAACTGCCGGGGTTGTTAAAGCCTCCGGAGCAGTTAAAGCCTCCGGAGTAGTTAAGGCCGCCGGGGCCGTCAAATCTGCCGGAGCTGTTAGAGTTGCCGGAGCGGTTAAAGCCACCGGAGCAGTTAAAGCTGCCTGGGCCAGGGCAGTTAAAGCCGCCGGGGCTGTTAAAGGCTCCGGAGTTAAGGCCGCCGGGGCCGGATAATTAAAGTAAAGCCTGCCCGTTTCCTTGCCTCTGCTCCGTCGGGTGCCTGAGCAGCTTTGCAGAAATGACATGCACGGTGTGCGTTTATGTC
>NW_020799091.1:129724633-129736284 GCF_003259725.1 Athene cunicularia
CCCCGGGAGAGGTTTGCCCGCAGCGCGGCAGCTCGGCCTGGAGCACTGAGAGAGGGGGGAGGCAGCGGAGTGAGGTGTGACCGCAGGGGCTGGAGGTTTATAGACAGGCTCACTTTGGGGTCCGTGTCTCCGTGTGCCTCACTGCTCAGATCTAAAGGCTGAGGTGGAAAGCTGGAGTTTAAAAGTGAGTATTTCACCATTAGGTTTTGGAGTGTTCATTAAACTGTTGCTCCAGTGGGCTAGAAGCTGTCCTACAGCTTCCACTAACCTGTCACTTGGCAGGATGTTTTCCTCTCTCAGCACTTACCCCAAGACACACCCCAAAGCCCTGTTTCCAGTTTCCCAATGCCACTTGTGAAAGTGAGCCTTACACAGAATTGCAAAGCTTTTGACTTGACTGAAGTGAGTGTAATTTTTCTTAAATAATTTGCTTATTCAAGTAGGCAGTGAACACTATAAAAATGCAGGATTAACTAACAGCTGAAATGGTTTGTGATCTTTCTGTGCAGTGCTGCATTCTTCTGGTCTTCCTTGATTGTTAAAGAGCCAGAGCTCTGAAGCAGGGAATCGATGAGGTTTGGTATCCACATGCTTTACTAGAAACAAGGCTTAGGTTCTAGCTGTTCCGTGGTTAGACTCTGTCTTGAAAACCAACCTCTGACATCAGATCCAGTTTTTTCATTCAGTACTTTAAGGTTGTTGCCAAAGTAGTTTGTTCAAGAGGCTTTGGCATCTTGGGATTTTGTTTGTTTGGTTGTTTTTTTCCAAAAAGCAAGCCTTGCAACTTTTTTTCTTAGGGCTCTAATGAAACATGTCTGTAATGATGTTCTGGAATTTTTTAAGTTACTTTGAGTTGCTTGGTGGCTAGGGATGGAGGAGTGTTTCCTCTCTGGCAGCATAACGCCATGCTGCTGGACATGGAGCCTGCTTCTGCTGAATTTGGGAATTTATGTTTAGTGGCAATTTTGCCAGTAGTTTGACCAGCAATAGCTTTGGGCCTATGACTGGAGAATCAGTTTGACATTTTGATTTTCCTGAAAGCTGATTTATCTGTGTTTTTGTGACCAGGTTGTCTGCATTATAATTGACTGCTCAGCTTTGCTCTCCTTCTGGAATCAAACCTGTGTAGCCTTCATACTGAATTGTTGATTAATTCCCCTGCCCCTGCAGAAGAAATACTATTAAGAGAAGTTGTGGAAAACCACTTATTGCTTTGCTTAGAACTGCTTCTTGCTTTCTTGGTAACAATGAATGTATGGGGTGGCTTAGGCAGCTTCTGCATGAACGGAAGATACAAACTGCTGAGTGGAACTCAGAAGGATGAAGACACTGCAACAAAAGCAGATTTTCTTTCGTATGTTCTTAACTCCTTACTCTTCTCCTTGACCCCTGAAGTGGTTAAAAAAAGCTCAAATATCGGGGTGGTATTCATCACTTAAAAACCAAACTAAAGTAGAACATGAAAAATAATTCTCAAGAGCAATTTTCTTTCACTGTGGAAAAATCTGTATAAACCCTTTTAATCTTTGTACATTTAGAATTATGTTAGCCTTCTGTTGTTTATTTCTGAAAAATACAAACAAACAAACAAACAAAAAACAAAAAACAAATCCAAACCACGCTAGTTTGCTTTAAATTTCTTCTAACTTTCTATTCTAGGCTAAGGTTGGCATCTGCCATTGCCTTGCATTGCTTGTGCAGGAGCTCCCAGTACTGGAACCCCTTAAGCCCAGCAGACAGTGTGCCAGTTTATTACGTTGCTGTTGCTCCGCTTTGAAAGCAGCAGAGTTTGAATAACTCAGGTCATATCCTGGTTTGCCAGGAAGTGTAGAACCTCCTGTTTGGTCTGCGCTGGCAGCACTAATGACAAATAATGCATTCTGTTTGAGAGCTGGTGAAAAATAGGGAAATATTTCTAAGATGCAAACAGCTGAGGGATTGTGGCTGTGTGCTCCCAGCTCTGGTAGATTTATATGATTCTTTAACACTTCAAGATGCTTTGCTGTTTACTCCCAAGCTTCACTTGCCTCTTTTTAGCTGCGCTCTTGGAGCAAGGGGAGCTCTGTGGATTAGGGGTTGTCTGGGGGCCAGCTTGTGGCCTGTTTCTAGTGATTTACCTAATTCTGGTGAAAGTGATGAAAGACTCAGGTAGTTACGCTTAGTGTATAGATGCATTTTGTGGCGTTAATCCACAATAAAAGCCTAGAGCTTAATTCTTAGTCTGTAGAGCTGAGCTGTATATTTTGACCTTTCCTTAAGGTCAGCTCTGCACATTCAAGTTGCTCCAGGTAGTACTTTATCCTGGGACATGGCCGTTGGCCATGGGTACCACCTTAGCTTGCTGTATGTGGCCTGTGTGCTCAGCAAGCAGTAAATAAGAAGCAAGAGGTTGGATTTTGCATTTCTCAGGTAGCTTTAGCTGCACCGGTGTCCTGCACATTGAATTTCAATGTTTGAGTTTTGTTTGCCCTTCTGTTGTTTCGCCTTTCATGAAGAAACCACTGGTCTGCCCTGTCACACACTTGCTTCCTTGGAAATACCTGGCTTAATTATTTACAATTAGCTATTTAGAGTACTTAAAGTGAATCTGTTGCTTCCCAGTTCTTTTAGCCCACGGTTGGGATGGGCAGCAAGACAGCTTTCTGGCTTACTTCCAGTCTGGCTGCAGCTTTTCGTGGGGCAAAGAGGTTGCTGGTAGTTGGTCATCAGATTTCCTTTACCACTTTGAAAAAGTTGATCTTGTAGGCGCTGTGTGCATTAGCTTTTTCTTCCAGAAAGCAATTTATGAAACAACTTGGATATAGTGACAGAAGATCCCACTGGGCAATAACATTGCTTCAAATCCTGTATTAGTGTTGCCAGATTTTTTTTTTTAATTGCAGTGAAGCAGAGTTTTGAATAATCATTAAGGCATTTGCATAGAACTTATTTTCATACCACAGAGCAGTGGTCTGTGTAAAACCATGAGGAGTCAGACCATTGTAACTATTAAACATCTGTCTTCACATAAATTTTGTATGGCCTGATTATTGCTGGGTGATTTCTTGAAGCTGTGGTATTGTCACCAAAATCCGGGATAAAATAACTTATTGACACCAATTTGATGCCGATAAGCAGACACTCCTTTATTGATGGCCGGACGTGCAGGGGAGTATCCTCACCAACAACACGTGCCAGGCACCAGAATCATACACATTATATAGAACTTACTTATACATATTCATTAAGTCTTAATACATAAACATACAACTTCCAATAAATCATTAACATATTCCCCTCCTACTTCCGATTCTGCGCTGTAGAGGTTAGAAATGTCTAGAAATGGGTCTGGGGTGTAATGTGAGTAGGTGGTCCATGAGTCGGTGGTCGCGATCTCCCCCTGCCAGAATTACCTTTTGCTTAAGGACACAGTTTTCTTGGCAGGTACCTGCAAGCTGTTATGGTTACTTTCCTCAGTTCCCATTAATCCTGCACCTTGACAACTACTTGCATTCTTCTAGTCCTATACATGTATTATAAATCAACTTACAATCATCTTGTGTTTTGGTTACCTGTGTTTTAACTGTTTCTACTAGATAATTATGGCCAATCCCTTCGGCATTGGTACGGGTCTGTACAGGGAACACTTAGAGTAGCAGCTGGTTGCTAAGTGCTAAGTTCAAAATACAATAAATGTAAAATGATTTCTACTACAATATCTCTTAGTTCTATACTTATATTAAAATCATAACACAATCAAACACAATTTGATCAATTTATAATAAAATTAGTAACATTTCCCCCCTTTGAAAGTGTTGAAAATAATTTCAATACTTTCACACTTTATTCATTTTTCTCTTCGAATCCAAAGTTTGTTTTTCCATATGATGGTGGTGGCGGGTTATACTCTGGTGGCATAGTGGGTACTTCCCTTACAATTCTACGATGTATTGCACGTCTATTAGCAAACTGTCTTTTAAGACATGCATATACCAGCATAATCATTAGAAAGACAATCAGTAACAAAAACAGAGTCTTGATTAGGGATTTCAGCCAAGAGCTCAAGTTCCAACTTAATTTACTCAAAATTTTTCCTAGCCAATCTTCTGACATACCTTCTCGAATAGTTTCTGTTTCTTTTTAGATTTTGCCTAACAAATCTAAATCATGTTCTACATCCTGTGTAACATTCAGGATATGAATGCAGCAATGATCTAATCTATCTTTGAGATACCCACATACGCCATGTTCCTTTAACAGAAGCATGTCTAATGCCATCCGGTTTTGAAGTATCATTCGGGAAGTTGCCCGTAATTGTATGTTTAATTCTTTAAATCCTTTTCCTGTAACATTGGCTTATTTTTCTACTTGCCCTGTTAAGTGATAAAGCCATTCTCTATTCCTATATGACGTTATTGGGTTCAAAAGAGACTCTAAAGGCCAGCCAATTTTTACTCCTGTTGATGGTTCATTCCAGGTGTCATCATCTATTTCAGACCTTTTAATTCGTTCTAATTTTAAATTTTCCAGGGAGCCCTTGAATGGTGATTTCTTCCAAATTGGACACAATGTTGGCACACCTAAAGTAATTTGTTTTACCTTACTATCTACTGGTAAGTGTGTTGTCCAGGTGCCATCACTTAATGCCCAAACTAAATGTCCTGGACTCTGAATGGTAGATTTCTTACAACTAAAAAAGTATCCTCTTCTGGGTGTAAAGATACTAGTCATGGTGAGGTTATTATGAAAAGCTTGGCAATAACAACCGAACTTTAAAGCAGATGCCAAAGGAGGAATTATTTGTATTATTAAGTCTGTATTGCTGCAATCATATACCTTTTCACATTTCCACCATGGTACTACATGTTCCTTTTCTAGTTGGGTAGTGCCTTTATTTACTATCGAGGGAAGGATTGCGAACACACCTTTAATCCAAGTACCATCCCAAGTAAAACACCAAGGAGTTCTAGCCATGTACTGAAATCGTGAAAATATAGACATAGACCATACCGAGTCCCATTGTGCCTGTCTTTGGATATTTTGCCCAGTTTTGTTACACTGCCATTCCATGATGCTTCTACTTACATTGTTTTTAATTTGTTCATCATATGAACACCATCCAACTGCTGGGACCCCAGGAAGAGGGACCGGTTGGATTGCTTTTGTGAAATTGTAGTTTAGCAGTTTCTTACAATCGTTCTCTCTGCCCATTGATTTCCATTGTTTCCTAATAAGTTTTACTTGTTCATACCATTGAGTCACTGGCTTCTGTTTGCAGTAAGTAGTAGTAGTCTCGGTTTTGTGTTCTAGATAGGTCAAATTCATAGTTAAGATTCCCCAAGGAATAGATTCACCCACTGCTCTCGGTATTGGTAGACAAGCAGTAATTTGCATAATGTTCTGTAAATTGGCAAATCCCTTAATTAAACCTAACATCAAATTTTCCTCAGGCATTTCTTTGGGAATTTGGATTAATTGTTCTGTATCTGATTGCCTTCTGTTCCTTGCCACCAGATCAACCCATGATTCCACCAGTGTCACTTTTCAAGCTAATATAAGGAGAACAATCACAAACTGATATAAAATATTAGACATGTTTCAAAGTCAGTTTTAAAGTCTTTGGGTCACGGTTTATGATTTTCCATGGAGTAGGTGCTTTCTTCACTCGGGTATAGTGTATCCAAGCATCCGATTCTGCTATCTTGATAGCCGTAAAGGTTGTTAACAATATCTGGAAAGGTCCTTTCCAACGCTCCTGTAAAGGTTCAGAAGTCCACGTTTTCACATAGACATAATCTCCTGGTTGAAAGTCATTCACTGGAGTTTCTAGGGATAATGGTCTATTCCACACCACTGCACTCCAAATCACAGTCAATGTTTTTCCTAAAGAAAGCAAATAGTTATACACATCCTGTTTTCCTTTTACATGCATGTTTGGATTTGGTTCTGGGGACTTATAAGGTTTCCCATACAATAATTCATAAGGACTGACTGAGGTTCCACTCTTTGGTTGTACTCTGATTCGTAATAATGCCAATGGAAGTGCTTGAGGCCATTTTAAATTGGTCTCTTGACAGATCTTACTTATTTGTCTTTTTAAGGTTTGGTTCATTCTTTCTACTTTTCCACTGGATTGTGGCCTCCATAGAGTATGCAAATCCCAATTGATGCCCAAAGCTTTACTAACATTTTGGACTATTTCTGCAACAAAGTGTGGACCTCTGTCAGACGAAATTCCAATAGGAACTCCAAATCTTGGAATTATTTCTTGCAGTAACCACTTTACTACTTCATTGGCTTTTGTGGTGCGACGGAAAAGCTTCTGGCCATCCTGTAAAAGTGTTAACCCCCACCAGAATATACCGGTACCCATTTTCTCTAGGTAATTCTGAAAAATCTACTTGCCAATAATCTCCAGGCTCTGTACCAGATTTTAATCTACCCATTTGAACTCTTTTCTTGGTTACTGGATTGTTTTTCAAACATATTTCACATTTTGCAGTTATTAATTTAGCCATGTCTATCATCTTGACAGATATAACTTGTTTTTGTAAAGAAGTTACTAAAGCTTCTGCTCCCCAATGACATCCTTGATGTTTGGTCTGCATTATTTCCCTCATTAATAAAGGTGGAACTACTACTCGTCCATGAGGGGTTATCCACCATCCCGCTAAATTTTTCTTAGCATTCAAAAATTGACCTAATTTTTCATCTTCTACTGAATATTTTGGCCTTTCCCTTGGAAGAGTTACTGGTTTGGAGGGAATTAATGCCATTTGGAATGCTTGTTCCTTTGCTATTTTCCTTGCTGTTCGGTCAGCCATATTGTTTCCAATCATTTCTTTTGCATTTCCAATTTGGTGTGATTTACAGTGCATGATTGCTACCTGATCTGGTTTTTGAACTGCCTGTAATAATTGTAAAATTTCCTTTTGATGTTTAATATTTGATCCCTGAGAGGATAATAGTCCCCTTTCCTTCCACAAAGCTCCATGGACATGTACTACCCCAAAAACATACTTTGAATCTGTCCAAATATTTACTTTTTTCTTTTCACTTAGTTCTAAAGCTCGAATCAAAGCAATGAGTTCTGCCTTTTGAGCTGATGTGGTACTCGTCAGTGCCTTTGCTTCTATAACTGTGGTGTCTGTTGTTACTGCATATCCAGCGTATCGAACTCCTTGCTCCATAAAGCTGCTGCCATCTGTATACAATTCCCAGTCTGGTCGCTCCAATGGTACATCCTTTAAATCTTCTCGACTGGAGTAAACATACTCGATTGTAGCCAAACAGTCATGTTCCAATTGTCCTTCTTCCTGTGTAGAGCTTAAAAAGATTGCAGGGTTTACCAGGTTAGTTGTTTTTAAAATCACATCATCTTGTTCTGTTAGCATTACTACTTCATCATTCAGCTTGGAGATAACCAATGTCCCCCCTTTTGTTCTAAAACAGTTATCACCATGTGTGGGACATAGACTGTTATTGTTCTTCCCAAAGTTAATTTCCGAGCTTCCTGTATGAGCATCACTGTTGCAGCCATAGCTCGAAGGCAATTTGGCCACCCTTTACTCACTGTGTCCAGCTGTTTAGAGAAGTATCCGACAGGTCGTTTCCAGCTTCCCATCTTCTGAGTCAGAACACCTAGTGCCAGGCGTTGTCTTTCATGATCAAACAGCTGAAAGTCTTTGGTTAAATCAGGAAGTCCTAAAGCAGGTGCAGACATTAAGGCACGTTTTAACTCTATGAAAGCCTTCTGTTGTTGGGGGCCCCATACAAAAGGAAAATTCTTTTGGGCTTCGTACAATGGTTTAGCTATTAGGCCATAATTCATAATCCAAAGACGACACCACCCGGTCATTCCCAAGAATGCTCTGAGCTCATGAATGTTTTTTGGCTCAGGTATATTGCAAATAGTTTCTTTACGATCTTTTCCTAATTGTCGCTGTCCTTTTGGAATCTCAAAGCCCAGATAAATCACAGTCTGGCATGCTATTTGGGCTTTCTTCCAAGATACTTTGTACCCATTCAGACCCAGAAAATTCAAAAGGTCTATTGTTACCTGTATGCAGGTAAATCTTTCTTCTGTAGTAATTAGTATGTCATCCACATACCGTAAAAGTAAATGTCCAGGCCTTGGTTGGTTCTGCTTCCAAATTTCAAGTTCTTTTGCTCACTGGTTTCCGAAAATTGTCGGGCTATTTTTAAATCCTTGGGGTAGTCTTGTCCATATCAGCTGCATCCTTCGTCCTGTCTGTGGATTTTCCCATTCAAAAGCGAACAATTTTCTGCTTTCCTTCTCCAAAGGTATGCAAAAGAAAGCATCTTTTAAATCAAGCACTGTAAACCACTGATAATTTTCTTTCAGTGCTGTCAACAATGTATAGGGATTTGCCACCACAGGATATATGTCCCTGACTATTTGATTCACCAATCTCAGGTCTTGCACTATCCTATATTCACCCGCGGGTTTTCTGATTGGTAAAATAGGAGTATTATATTCAGATTCACATTCCTCTAAAATTTTGTACTTCAGAAATTTATCAACTAGTTTCTTCAATTCCCGTCTAACTTCTGGTTTAATTGGATATTGTTTAATTTTTACTGTCCCTGCACCATCCTTCAAATCTATTTTTACAGGCTCTGCCAATTTTGATTTGCCAGGAATATCTGTTTCCCATATTGTAGGAATCACTGCAGAATCCACCTCTGGTGGGATTTCTTATTCCTTTACCTTTTCTTGTATCATCAGGATTTCTCCTGTTTTCAACTCAGGTATTTTCAAGAAAAGTTCCCCTTCCTCAAAAACAATTTGTGCATTTAGTTTAGATAACAAAGCTCTTCCTAACAAGGGTATCGGACATTCTGGTACATACAAAAATTCATGTGTAATTATTTTGTTTCCAAATTTTAAATCCAGAGGTTGCAGGAATGGCCTGTTTTCCTCCTTCCCTGTTGCTCCTATTATGTTTGCTGGTTTTGTTCCAATTTTTCCTTTACAAGTATTTAATACTGAAAATGTTGCTCCTGTATCTACCAAAAATTTAACTTCTCTTTCTCCCAGCTTAATTACAACCAGAGGCTCATCTGGGTTCCCTTCTGGTCCCCTTCAGTCATCTAAATCCATCAATTTGGCTATTTCCTACTGAGCATTTCTACTTCTAGGACAATCCTTCTTCCAATGTCCTTCTTGTTTACAACAGGCACACTGATTTACTCCTAAGGGGGTATTAAAATTCTGATTTCCATAGTTCATAAATCCTCCCCTTCTAGCAATTCCTCGTCCTCTTCCTCTGCCTCTTTCTCTGCCTGCTGTCCCTGTCATTACAGCCAACAATCTATTTTCTCTGGTCTTCCTTTCCTCTTTTTCCCTGTTACTATATACTTTCCATGCTGCTTTTAGCATTTTATTTAGACTCCTTGAGTCCTCTCCTTCAAGTTTCTGGAGTTTGTTTCTTATATCTGGTGCTGATTGTCCCATAAAAATCAAAGCCAATTGTATCTGAGCCGCCTCTGTTTCCACTCTCAAATCAGTGTATTTTCTGGCAGCTTCTTTCAACCTTTCCAGAAACGCTGAGGGAGATTCATTCTTATCTTGTCTCACCTCATATAACTTAGACCAATTCAACGATTTAGGCATGGCATGTCTAACTCCATATGAAATCCATTTCTGGTACCGATTCAATCTTTTTCTGTGTTCCACATTATTTGGATCCCATTGCAGATCCCCAGATGGAAAATTCTGCTCTATTGTTCCACCGGTTGTTCCACTTAATACAGCCGTTTCTGCTTGAGCTTTGCCAGCTTTTAGTACCATCTGCTTTTCTGTATCATCCAACAAATTATCTAGAATTACCTGTAAATCACTCCAATCTGGATTCTGTGTTCTGATTAGTGTCTACTACTCTGCCTACTCTTTCAGGATCCTCTCTGTACACTCCTGCTGCCTGCTTCCAAGCCATCAAATCCGTCACGGAAAAAGGCACTTTCACATACACCGGCCCATCATTGCCAACTCCTTGCCTCAGGGGAGCTATTGTTTGTACCTGCTGCCGAGTTCTTCGAGAAACAGGGGTATGAATTACGACCTCAGACGGCCCTTCCTCCACATCCACTATTCCACTATTCTCAGGTTCCTCTACCTGCTCTCTATGTTGCTTCCTCCGATGCCGTTCTCTCTGTGGAGGGGATGTATCTAGTTCAGGCCCTTCATCCTTTTCAGCAGAAGCAATTCTTTTCTTTAAACAATCTTTTCCAAGCTCATATGTTGAACAACACTTCTTCACCGTTCTACCGTCCGTAGTCATAGCCATCACTAAATTATCTCTACTGATTAACTTACATTCCTTCTCCCAATCCTTCCTTTGCCTTAAATAAAAGAATAAATCAACATATGGCACCTCACTCCATTTTCCCTCCCTTCTGCAAAACAGAATTAACTGAAAAATGGTATTATAATTTAATGTCCCATTCATGGGCCATTTTTCCTGATCATCCAGAGTATACAAAGGCCACCAATGATTACAGTATTCAATCATCTGACTCTTCCGCAAATCATCCTGCAAATCTCCCCAGTGTGCTAACAAGCATCCTAACGGAGCGGTTTTCGGAACTTTGTCATTTGCAGCAAGATTACTCATACTTTTACTTTTAAATAAATGAGTCAGATTAGATGCCATGGTTCAGTTATTTTGTTAACACAATATACAATCAATCACTCACTCAAGTCTATTGCTTCGTCCTTCTCCGGCTGCACCCCTCGCAGGATAACAGAACCGCAGATCCGAAATCCACACCCTCTTCATGCTCAATTGCACGTCTCATGCTTACAAACACACTCACACTTTTCCACAATTACTAGGACAAATACAGGTATATAACAATACAACACAGTTTCTAATTACTACACAAAATTCAAAGAGTCAGGTATGCATGATGTCTGCCACCCAAGTAGGGCAGGTTTTCTGATCTGTGTTATATATGTAACTCTTAAAAAAGCTGAAGATAGTATTTGTAATCTTCAGCAGAGACAGCCTAGAGGTGATGTATATGCTATTTATGATTTTTAAAACATGAATTCTTATCCAATACTCAAACAAGTGATTGAATCTACATTTCTTAAGATGGGTGTTTTAGTTTGGCCACAAGGTTGGGGTTTTTTTTATGATTGATAGATAGATAGATAGATAGATAGATAGATAGATAGATAGATATGAAATCCTTCACTTTCAAAAAAAAATACGGTCACTGAAATCCTGAAGTAAGATTCAGTGAACCAATCTTTAAAAAGAAAAACAATTGTAATTTTTTGTTGCCTTGCCGCTTTGCGTGTCTCACCTGAAAATCTGTTCCTTGCCATGTTTTTCTCCTGTAACATAAAATATGTGCCCTGTGAATTTCCAGGGACGGAATCTGAAATTGCCCCTGCCAACTGATGGTGGCCTGCCTTGTATCTGAATGCCTGAATATCTCCCTGCTGAATGAATTTTGTTTTCTGACCTGAATTCACTTTGGTTTATTGATGGGCTGGACAATCTTGTTGCCGTTCCAGAAGAGTCCTCGGAGGAAAAGATCCAGGATCCTAGAGGAGGATGAGGAGGGTCACGTGGTCTGTCGGTGTGGAGACGTACTAAGTGGAAGATGTATAGAACATTCTTCAAAATTTATTAACTTTT
>NW_020799091.1:129736334-129738386 GCF_003259725.1 Athene cunicularia
TTTGCTCTGTGCAAGATAGTATGAAACGGGATTGTCTCTCTAGTCGCTCTAGAAGGCATTTGACACCTCAGTTACATTTTCACTACCGAAATGACTGAGGGTGGCTTGTCATTTTTGACTAACAGTCGGGTTAGGCCATGGGATGTGGAAGTTCCTCCAGGATTAGCCTGGCATACATAAATACAAAGAGGAGGTGAACGGGGCCTTTAAGAATAATACCGATATATAAGGTATCGAGTGTGTTTTCAAATTTTAAAGTTTTAGTTGGTTTGTGCAGTGATGCACCTTGATTCTATTCAGCCTGTATGTACTTTAAAAACCCCTTTTCTGATGAGGTTGCCATTGTTTTAAACAATGTATATGGTGACAATTACCGAATAGTCTTGGTTAAAACCACTCCTTGTTCTAATCACTGTTAAAACCTTGTCTTTTCAGGGCAGACAGACATGTAGCTGTGAAAATACTAAGAAATGTTCCTTGGTACTCTAAAGCAATTCATAACGAAATACAGGTGCTACAGGACTTAAAAAAGTCGGATCCCAACAGGACACAGTGAGTAGACAAGGGCCACTATACTTTGTTTTGGCTTTTAAGATTTCTGTGACATCGCTTTCTGGACCGTATGATGTATGTATCTCGGCCTTCTACCGCTTCTGTTGCAACTGATGGATTTTCCTGCTCTTGCAGACACTGTGTCCAGATGTTGGAATGGTTTGAGTACCAAGGGCATGTCTGCATTGTTTTTGAGCTGCTGGGACTCAGCACCTATGACTTTATTAAAGGGAATTGCTTCTGGCCATTTACGCTGGAGCACATCAGACAGATGGCTTATCAGATCTGCAAATCTGTGAACTGTAAGTAGGTTTCCTTTTTGCTTTATTTGTTACATTTTCCCCACAGAATTTGCTAACTGTGTGTGTTACCTTGCAGTTTTGCACCAGAACAAGTTGATACATACAGATCTGAAGCCAGAAAATATTTTACTTGTGAATTCTGACTACACATACGAATATAACCTCAAACTGGTAAGTTGCTGTCCTCTTCCCCACCTCCCCCTCAGCTCTGGTCTGGGTTTACTTGGTCACTTGCAGCCCCTTGTGTGCCGTTTCAGGAACGCTATGAACGGAGACTAAAGAATACGGACATCAAAGTTGCGGACTTTGGGAGCGCAACGTATGATGACGAGGATCATAGCCGTTTGGTGTCTACAAGACCTTACAGAGCTCCTGAAGTGATCCTAGGTCAGTAAGACATCTGTTCGGCTGCTCTTGAGCATAGGACATTCTGCCTGCTATGGAACTGCCACAGCTGTGTCGCCTGTCTCGAGCGCTTGAGCTGTGGAAGTGTTTGCAGTCTGATATACATGTGAACCTTCTGCATCTTTTCACAGCGCTGGGGTGGTCACAGTCATGCGATGTTTGGAGCATAGGATGTATCCTCATAGAATACTACCTTGGACACGCAGTATTTGGGGTAGGTAACTGTGAAACTCCAAAGGGTGCAGCATGTATAATGCTCCTCAGCTTGGTGAAAATATGCTCCAGGGAGGTGGGGACTAAGGGGAAAGGTCTGTGCCAGAAACGAAGCTGCATTTCTCTGCAATGCCAAGTTGAAGAGAACAGAAGCTGCAGGCACAAAGGAACTAACTTCCTCAGCAGAAGAGTGCTACAAGTTGCTTCCAGTAAACATTGTGGCAGCAGCTCGATCGGAAAGACCACCCTGTGAACATTTGTAACGCGCAAGCCACACCAGTAACAGATGAGCTTCCTCTATCAGCATCAGCAAATACTACTCAAATAACTGAATTCTGTCATCTTGACAGTATTGCTGAAACTTACAAACAAAGAAGAGAAAGGATAAGGGAGGGACAAATAAGGGAAAAGAAACTTCAGTGCCCTGTAACTTCCTTCAGGAAACAGATGACTAGAGCCTCTCTATTTTCCTTAATCTGAAATGAGTTGCAGGGTACAGTCAAGAATGAAGTGTGGTTCTTGATAATTTCCTGTTAACGACATACCAAGATATCTCTCTCGCTTTCCTTCCAGGCCAATG
>NW_020799091.1:129738436-129740212 GCF_003259725.1 Athene cunicularia
CTGCCTGTGTGGTGAAGAAAATGGCGGCACTCCAGGAGGAACTGAAAATTGAAAATGAAAGCTCCTTCTGAGGTGGTGGCTGAAGGGCTGTGCCAGGCACAGGGCCGCAAGAGGGGTGGCCACGACTTGAATCTGCCATGCGTGAGGTAGCAGTGAGCAGCAGAGGAAGGAAGCAAGGGTTGCAAGGGAGGGTTTTGTTTGGGTTTTTTTTCTTTGTTCTGTGGGTACAGAAGGCTGATCTGTACACTTACTTGAAGAGCTGTGTTTACTTTGTTTCTTTTACAGTGGCCATTTATGTTCTGTCCAGACTTTAAAGCAAAACTAAGAGCTAGTAGACGGTACCGCGAAACATCCAAAAATTAAAAAGGCATTCAACCCTTTGGAAACGCTCTTCATGCGGGTGGTTTCCAAAGGTGTCTTTGTCAGCCGTCTGCGGTCCTTGAAACCTCTGTTGATTTAAAGCTGACTGGGTACGTGTTTCGAGAGCCTCTAACAATTTGTCTGGGCAAGTACAGAGGCAACTAACAGGCTACATCACCAAGGGCAAAAACTGATTTAGCAATTCAGAGTCTCACAAAAAAGCGCCGTCTTCTGGCAGTCATTCTTGAACAGGGGTTAGCAATTTTTATTTTCAAAGTTGATGTTGATCATCTTGCGGAGTTCTTGGCAGGGAAATGGTTGAAGGTTTTGCACAGTTGGTTTCTTTATGTATAGCTGCTTTAACGGAGGTACCTGATGAGGTAGACAGGGTTAACAAGAAAGGTTGAGACTGGGTGAAAGGCACTTGTTGTGCCAGTGCCGTCAGCAGAACTGGGAGAGTAAAGGGATTTTAGTCGTGCAGTGAGGTGAGGGGACAGGACCGCTCTCGGCCGCGGTCCCGGCAGCCCGGGCGCTGTAGGACGGCAGTGCCCGCTTGGTGCCCAGCCCCACCGAAGGCTGCCGGTGGAACGCGGGGTGGCTGGGGGAAAGGCGCCGGGGGGGTAGGCGGGGCGGAGGGCAGGGCAGGGCAGGGCGTCGTGGGGCAAGGAGGCTGGCTGCTGCTGTCGGCTGGGCGACGGCGGCCGGCCAACGGATTGGCCCTCGCCGTGCCATGCCATGCCCGCCAGCGCGGGCAGGTCAGGTGGCCGGGGCACCCCTGTGCCCCCGCCTCTGTACGGCCGGCATGTTCTGTGCCCGAGCCTTGTTTCCTGTGGAGATAAAATGGCTTTGGTGGCTTTGGCGAGGGAGGCCGCAGCCCTTGCCCGTGCCCCTGCTCGGGGTCAAGAACGGAGCCTCTCACCAGAGCAGGGGCTGGGTGGACGGGTTCACGCTGGGGGTGCGTGGGGGGCGCGGGACTCCTCGTCCACCTTTCCAGGGAAGGGACGCAGCCGCGCAGCGCCCAACCGCGGTGTCTCGGCGGCATTGCCGCTGCTGCGGTGCCCGGCCGCGCCGGACCGAGGCGTGGCTTGTGAGCTACCCCTGATTTGCGATTGGAAAGTGAACTAAAAGACACTTGTAGGGAGTTATTTATCTTTTCTTCTTCGAGCTAAATATCTAGGAGATGATCATCTGGAAGTTGTATTGTCAGTTTGACTTAGCATCAGGAATGGACTGGGAATTTATAGAAGGAAGCACAGGAAAAGTTTAGGACAGCTTCCTTCCAGTCTTTAAAAGCCCGCCGGGCAATGCTTGTATGCCGCTTTGAAGGACGCGGAAGCCTGCCCGTTTCCTTGCCTCTGCTCCGTCGGGTGCCTGAGCAGCTTTGCAGAAATGACATGCACGGTGTGCGTTTATGTC
>NW_020799091.1:129740262-129741476 GCF_003259725.1 Athene cunicularia
CATCAACACTGATTTTGTGTTGAAATAATGCACGTATAGCAATGTTTTAATTCCAATAACCTGTGTGGCTGTGCCACACAGCCCTCTGATCCATGTGATCTCTAATGTTGTTATTCTGTCCTTCCAGTTGCGGCGGGCGGAGGAAGCAAGCAGCCGATTCAATGTGAATGATAGAGCAAGCTTCAACTTTATTGAGAGAAATCACACCTTATATAAGCAATCTACAATACACTACTTGTAACTCTATTGGATACATTTAAGAAACTACATTATAGTATGTCAGCCATTGGGTACATCTAAAAGGTCACATTATAATATCCCAGCCCCTTGTGGCATCTCTGGTATGCATAAACATCTTTCTTGCTGTGAACCTGCTTCTCTCCCAGGGTTGTTTTGCTTTGACCCCCAAGGTCATAATGTGCCCCAATTTATCTCTGTGTTCTCACAACAATCCTCGCTAGCACAACTGAGCCCTGGGTCTTCATCCTTGTTTACAGAACTGTACCCTGGGTTCTTTCCTTTGTTTACCTCAGGTGGTTGGGACCGACTTCTGTAGGGAGCTATGGCCGACCAGCTCCTGCAGGGAGCTATGGCCTTGGTCTCTGCAAGCCGTTCTCCAACAATTCCCCCTTTTTCTTTTTGTGCAGGCTGCACAAGCATAAATTTACTAATATTTCTCATTATACAACTATATGCCATCTTACTACTTACTACAATCAATAATACTATTCCTAATCACCGCCATAAACTGTTAAAGGTACCCTATTAAGTACAAAGCATCCCATATTAACTATATTCAAAGGATAGGACTAAATACTACAAAATAAACAGTAAGGAAAATATGGAATAGCACAATTAATAGAAGTACTAATACTCAGATCTGCAATGGTTAGGGAACCCTGGATACAGCGAAAATTTAGAATGCCCTTCCTCACAAACTGGAAACCCTACGTGATGCGTCCATCCGTAGGTGAGGCATCCAAAGTTGCTGCAAGCAGGTCCAGCCCTTAAAGCAACAGGCCAAAATAACTGGCAACTTTCTTTGAGTGGAAACATCTGATTTCATCCTCCTGTTGGGTTCCACCTGGAGCCTGGCCAGTACTCCAGGGGGAAAACCAAGGGAGTTTCTAAATAAGGTTAAATACTTGAGCTCTTAATTCTTAATATTACTAAACAAAGAAAGTGGAATACACACATTCTTACAGCATCTTATT
>NW_020799091.1:129741526-129744504 GCF_003259725.1 Athene cunicularia
CGAGTCTTTGAATAACAAGCCCTGGTCTGTTTGTTTAAGGAAACGCAGGTATTTCCATCGTGCCCGGCTGGACTCGGATGGGCACAGATTTGCTGGAAGATGTGTTCCAAGTTGGTGTAAGCCCCTAAAGGTGAGATGGCAGAGGGAAAAGGCACTTAGGGAGAGGAGCTTTAAGTACAATTCCAACATTAAAAAAACCGCCATGTTGTGTTGTTTTCTTCCTGAAGGAATTCGTGACCTGTCAGAATTTGGACCACAGAAACCTCTTCGACCTCCTCCAGATGTTGGAGTACGACCCAGCCAAGCGCATTACTCTGGAGGAAGCACTGAAACATCCTTTTTTCTCACCCTTGAAACGGCAGAAAAGGAAGCTGCCTCCTGTAGCTGAGAAGGCTGATGCCGATGTCACTCTAAAGAGACAAAAAAAATATTAAATTACTTATTGCCTATAGTTATTTTGTAGATGCCCTCTTTTGTGTTAGAGCTTTTTGGATACTGAAGTTTAATCCCACCGCTGGCGTAAAACTGACAAGCCCGCTTGCATTTTCTTGGTGAATAAAAGTCTCAGGCCAGTTGCGCGTTGAACACGTGGAATAGGTCACCCCCTGCTCTCTAAACTAGGCCTCCTAACAGCAAGAAAGGACTATTTTAATTGTTGTCTTCAGCTGTCATCAGAATAACAAAAGTCCTAGTACCTACCTTCCCCTCTAGTGCCCCTTGAAGGACTTTGAGCTGATACGCCCCGTTATCAAGTGAGATAAAGCCACAGAAATTCCTCGCCCTCTCCGAGTGGTGGTAGGTTCTGCCACATCGGGCAGTAACTAAGAGCGCGCAGAGTGGATTGGAAGCGGGCCGTCTGGCTGTCACGTGGGCTGCTGTAACGGGGGATGGCCACTGGGAAGCCTTGACAGGGGTTGTCTGAGGGTCAGCTCTGCAGGGCTGCCTGGAAGGGGGAGACAGGACATGCCTCACCAAAGAACTTGCTCGAATGAAGTCCTGGAGGACGCAAGGCAGGCTGCGCCTGTTGAGCAACCTGTAGGGAGTAGCTGTCGCGCTGTCGGGAAAGAGGATAACGCACTAAGCGTCCCTTTGGTCAGATAGGCTGTGGGGGTCCTTTGATAGATTCTGTAACTACGTTCTATTCCATTTTCCCTTAGGGAATCCTGTAGGAAACTGAGGAAATACCGTGTGTCTTGCCAAAGGAGAAACACACAGCAGGTTGCAACAGACTGCCATCAACACTGATTTTGTGTTGAAATAATGCACGTATAGCAGTGTTTTAATTCCAATAACCTGTGTGGCTGTGCCACACAGCCCTCTGATCCATGTGATCTCTAATGTTGTTATTCTGTCCTTCCAATCACCACCTGTTCCTCAATTATAACGGGTAAATCTTTCTGGCCAAATCTTTCAAGAGCCAGTCAACAGCAACATGATCTTTTATCTGTGAGATAGAGGTCAGCTTCCACTCCCTTCAGGATGCTGCTCCCAGACCCAGCCCAGAGAGCAGCTTCCTCACTGGCGATTCTGCAGGACACAAGGGGCCACAGTCAAAAGTCCTTTCTTGCCGTCTGTTCAGGCCTCACGTCAATATTGCTATCGTTTCACAGTAACTACCACCTCCATTTTGGGGCCAATGTAAATTTGTTGGAGGAAGACACACATCTGTCAGCCTGAAAGAGTCATGGGGTTTATAAGGGTTTTTAACAAGGTTTTATAAGATTGCTGTTTTATAAGGCCGGATAAGTATTCTAATACTGATTTAGCGCATAGCCTAAAGAGGTGCAACACAGAGATGCAAATTTTGCACTTGAATCCGCTCTCCCTGACCACAAGTGAGGACTTCTTGCCCTGTTGTCTCTATTAGGCACAATACAGGACAAAAGTCTAAAAGAATTTCAGATACCTTAAGTCCTTTGCAAACAGTGAGATCTTGCACTTTATAAATTAAGGGTGGCTATGTAAAGTCAGTGGTCTAAACTTTGTAACCAATGCTGCACCGGTTCCGACTACATCCAGTACCACAGTCACGCATCTGAAAATGTCCCCTAGTGTTCGTACCTGGTATTCCTCACCAAGAAAAATTCCCTAAAATACATTTAGGGTAAATAAGAGAATCATATTGGGGGCAAAAAAGGGAAAAAATAGAAGTCCTCTGCGGCAGGCGGAGGAAGCAAGCAGCCGATTCAATGTGAATGATAGAGCAAGCTTCAACTTTATTGAAAGAAATCACACCTTATATAAGCACTGTACAATATACTACTTGTAACTCTATTAGATACATTAAAAAAGCTACATTATAGTATGTCAGCCATTGGGTACACCTAAAAGGTCACATTATAATATCCCAGCCCCTTGTGGCATCTCTGGTATGCATAAACATCTTTCTTGCTGTGAACCTGCTTCTCTCCCAGGGTTGTTTTGCTTTGACCCCCAAGGTCATAATGCGCCCCAACTTATCTCTGTGTTCTCACAACAATCCTCGCTAGCACAACTGAGCCCTGGGTCTTCATCCTTGTTTACAGAACTGTACCCTGGGTTCTTTCCTTTGTTTACCTCAGGTGGTTGGGACCGACTTCTGTAGGGAGCTATGGCCGACCAGCTCCTGCAGGGAGCTATGGCCTTGGTCTCTGCAAGCCGTTCTCCAACAATTCCCCCTTTTTCTTTTTGTGCAGGCTGCACAAGCAAAATTTACTAATATTTCTCATTATACAACTATATGCCATCTTACTACTTACTACAATCAATAATACTATTCCTAATCACCGCCATAAACTGTTAAAGGTACCCTATTAAGTACAAAGCATCCCATATTAACTATATTCAAAGGATAGGACTAAATACTACAAAATAAACAGTAAGGAAAATATGGAATAGCACAATTAATAGAAGTACTAATACTCAGATCTGCAATGGTTAGGGAACCCTGGATACAGCGAAAATTTAGAATGCCCTTCCTCACAAACTGGAAACCCTAC
>NW_020799091.1:129749624-129791659 GCF_003259725.1 Athene cunicularia
GTCTTTGAATAACAAGCCCTGGTCTGTTTGTTTAAGGAAACGCAGGTATTTCCATCGTGCCCGGCTGGACTCGGATGGGCACAGATTTGCTGGAAGATGTGTTCCAAGTTGGTGTAAGCCCCTAAAGGTGAGATGGCAGAGGGAAAAGGCACTTAGGGAGAGGAGCTTTAAGTACAATTCCAACATTAAAAAAACCGCCATGTTGTGTTGTTTTCTTCCTGAAGGAATTCGTGACCTGTCAGAATTTGGACCACAGAAACCTCTTCGACCTCCTCCAGATGTTGGAGTACGACCCAGCCAAGCGCATTACTCTGGAGGAAGCACTGAAACATCCTTTTTTCTCACCCTTGAAACGGCAGAAAAGGAAGCTGCCTCCTGTAGCTGAGAAGGCTGATGCTGATGTCACTCCAAAGAGACAAAAAAATTATTAAATTACTTATTGCCTATAGTTATTTTGTAGATGCCCTTTTTTGTGTTACAGCTTTTTGGATACTGAAGTTTAATCCCACCGCTGGCATAAAACTTAAGGAAAAGATACTGACAAGCCCGCTTGCATTTTCTTGGTGAATAAAAGTCTCAGGCCAGTTGCGCGTTGAACACGTGGAATAGGTCACCCCCTGCTCTCTAAACTAGGCTTCCTAACAGCAAGAAAGGACTATTTTAATTGTTGTCTTCAGCTGTCACCAGAATAGTTAAGGCCTAGTACTGATTTTTACCCTTTTCCGTCTCTGATGCTTCATTTTTGGGTAAGAGAACAGAGGCAGCACTTGACATAAATGTAATGATGTCCTTTATTTGTTTAAAAAAAAAGTTACAAAGGTAGGTTACCATAATATTGAACAGATTGTGTTGCGATCACCTTTTTTTTTTAAATCTTTATCAGGTGTACTCAGCGTACCAGTATTTCACTTAATGTTATTACCTTCAATAGCATAGACTACTCTTTTTACCAAATCTGTCTCAAATTCTGAGCTGTCCTGAGAATTTCCATTGAGAATTCAAAGTTTTAGGGAGCAGACAAACTGGTTTAACATGTCATCTGCCAGCACAGAATGATTTCAAAATGTCATGGGGAGGGTTAGAGTTTAGTCTGCCTTCCTTTCCAGTCGTCACTATTCCCAGAGCCTGGGGAAGAATGTAAGGGCCTCTTGGCCCTGCTTGGAGACAAGTGCCACAGCCCTAAACCCCAACCTGGCCACAAGGCAGACACCACCCTCTGCTGTGCCACTCCCTGTACCCCACAGCAGGTACTGCTTTTTGCCCCCCACCACCCCTGCCAGCAGGACAGGGAGCTCCCAACAGCAAGGCAGGTGCCATGCCCAGCAGCTGGGCTAGAAGATTGCTTTCAAGGGCTAGTACAGAGAGGAGGCAGCCCTGGGGAGATGGACAGCCAGGTAGGAACTAAATGGGGGGAGCTGAAGAAAGTGGAATGGACTTTAGCATCACACCAAGTTACCACACAAGCCACTGGCCTCTTCACTTTCAAGGCTTTTTTACAGTTTAATTTGCAAACAGAACTGCCAGAAATTTCATTCACCATATCATGTCTCCTCAAATATAGATAGAAAACCCAAGGGGTAAAATGGATTTCATTGTGGAAGGCCTTAAATTACATTATTACAGTAGAAAATACAGGAGGTAGAATATAACTGAAAGGACAAATGCAGGTTAGAGTAAAATCTAGAATAGCTCCTGTAAGCTACTTAAAACATGGTTTTAAAAACTAAACCCAGTATTTCAATAACTATAGAAAACAGTTAAAATAAATTGCCATGAGAGCCCTTATATCATGCTTGATACAGGGAGGTAGGATGTAAGAATCAGAAGGACACATGAGACATGACACTTATCTACAGCTCCTGTTTGCTTTACTGAGGACAGGGGTTCACAGGTCAGTCACCCTCTTCTGCTTCCGACTCCGACTCTAGAACAGAAAGACCTCATCACCAGGCTGCCAGTGGGGAACGCCCCCCACCCTGCCCAACAGTTGCTACTGGATGCCCGGGGGGGCTCATTGGCAAACTTTTCTACACAGTACCAGGTGGGGGGGCACACTTAGTCTCAAGGGCAATGAACACTCCTCCCCAACCCAAAACAAAGCACCAGTGCACCAAGCTTCCCAAAATGAACCAGCTGCTGGTTACCTTCTTCAGCATTCTTGAGCCATTCCACAAATTTTTTCATTTGCTCCAGAAAAACACTCTTCCCTTTTGCAAGATGTGCATCTTTATACCACTTCAGGATGGGTTCTTCACTCAGCACTTCAGCTGTAAGATGTGCAAGAGCAGCATTACCTGAATGCCAGCTGACAAGAATTCCTGACCCTGACCAAGAAGCCTTTGCTTTCTCCCTGGCCCAGCACAACCCCCACTCCTGTCCTGGGCCTCCTCAGTATTCTGAGAACCACCCATTTCAGATTGGCTGCTGGGGGTTCCTGAGCACGCACCTCAGAGCTGCACTTTCACTCCCATTGACAGTCTCATGTATTTCGTAGCTATCTGGGATGACACACCAAGGAAAGCTTCAGGTCAACAGCTCAGAACAGCTGCAAATTCTTTAAAGCCCAAAGTACCTCACAGGAAGTGTTTGTTTTTTAAGTTTTACAAGTACAATATAATCTTCAGATTAACAACGTGTTCCCATGGGTGCACCACATGTTTTTCAGTAACACCTTTCAACAGCCATTAACAGAGAGACTGGAGCACTCCACAACACCTTGGTGGTCTCAATCTCTGGCTGTTCAGTTATTCAGACAGAGAACTAAGAAGAATAATCACCTATCCCTACCTTAAAAGGGCCAAAGAGCCTTAAAATCTAAATTTAGATTTGATCTACCACAACTCTTAGAATCTAGCAGACAGGCAGTATCCTTGCCTAGAGGAATACTTCCCCACATGCCAAGGACTGCCACATCCACCTTTGCAAACAGAAATAGACAGTTCTTCAGCTTATGAAGTGCAATGTTATAGCACTGATCTTCCGTAAAGGTCTTATCAGGACTGAAGCATTCTGCGAATACCAGCTTTAAAAAAAAAAAAAAAATACACAAAAAAAACCAACAAACCACCAACCCAAAACCAACTTCCTCAAACTCCCACACATCCCCAGAACTACACCCCCCCCAAAGTTACCTTTATAGAAGAGTACCACTATTTTCTGGAAGGCCTTCATGAAGTGAATGTTGTCATAACAATACTCCTGAATCTTCAACAGAAGAGTCAGCTCTGACTGACCTTGGGTAGTAAAGGCAGCAAGTAGAGGGCTGTATTGCTGTGACAGGAACAACTAATTGGCACATGCAGAGCACATTGCATTTTACTGCCTGACTAGGCTGGTTTCACAGTTTCTGTCAACCACTGCTTAGAAATCTGCAACACCACCCCACCCACCCCCGCAAGTGCTTCTGCAGAAGTCACACTGCTTTTGCCTCAGTAACTCAAGACTATAATACAACTGTTACAAGGGGAAGGATTCCCTGTATTAGGGGGGCTGTAGGTTTTAAGTCATTTAAAAGGGAGCTAGAGACAAAGGGAAGCACCCTACTGAAGGGGTGCAAAAGTCCACACTTCAGTTACAGTACCTTCAAATGCTTAATGGCTTGCTCTGCTACCAGCTCCTCCTTTTTGTTCCATTCCACGGTGCTCATTACACTTGACCAGATTATGGCTACCACAGTCTGTTCTGAGATGTTGTTTTTCTTCATCTCTTCCTTCACATACAATATTATCTGCCAGTTAGAATAAAGAGAGTCAGCACACAGGCCACATATGAAACTAAACTAAAATTTCTGTTATAAAAGTAACCTGGAAACCTTCAGAACCACAAATCACCCCCTTGATCATACAACAGGATTCAGGACATTAAGGAAAGACAGTGAAGCAAATACCAGAACACCCTGGTCCTAATTTTAATCCTAGCAAGAGCTAGGTGTTTAAATTTAGTATTTAATTAGGCATATATCTTCTTCAAATTAGTATTAAATGCTATTGCATTTCAGATAGTTTGAGCTAAGCTCCTACAGAAAAAAAGAAAGAAAAAAAAGAAAAGCACCTCCACCTTGTCTACAGCCAAATACTTACATCCTTGAAGGGATCTCCCCGTGACATCTGCTCCTGAAGCTCTTTCTGCAGCTCCTTCCGAGCTCCTATGGTTTGCTGGTTCCGAACATACTCGGAAAGTTCTTTTAGTCCTGCTTCAGTGAAGTACTTGGAGAAGTGTTCAACACTTTGTTTGTTGGCTGGGAAGAGTTCCTGAAAACAAAGTTTTACAACTCTTTCACAAAAGAAACGTGTTGAATACTTTGCTGGTAAATGCTATTTACTAACTTGGCTTAAGTAGTAAATCAGTAATTTCAGTGGTACTCACCATCAGCCTGTTATCCATGTTTACTTTACGAAGACTGACAGCCACTGCATTAATATCTTTCTCATTTATCCATGATTTGAACAGCTTGACTGCAAAAGCTGCAGAAACACCTGTGCAGTAGGAACAGTACTATTGTTATTGAAATTCAAAGCAAAGAGAATCACAAGGCCGGAGAGTATAGGGCACTGAGTTTGGTCAGACCCCTGCTCAAAGCAGCAGCTGTGCTCAGAGGCTGCCCTAGCAGTGGCTGCAGTACCTCTGCCTGAGGAGGCTGCAGCCTCCAACATGTTGGACTTTTCTCACCACGCAGCATCACAAAGGCTTCCCTGTACTAAACTCAACTCTCCTTGCTGCAGTTTAGAAAGGAGCCTAAAGACAACACACCTTCTGCATCCAGAAAGGTCCCTCTCCAAAACACAGTGCTGCCTTGCTGGGCAACACCAGCAACAGCAGCCCCCAGTGTCGTGTAGGGAAGTCCTACACAGCTTTCCAAAAAGACTAGTCTTCTAACGACCTTCCAGGTTGTGAGGCAGCATGTTTACTTTTGCTAATTTGGCAGCAAACCTACCACCAGATGAAGCTAGTCAGCTGCCAGGGTGTACTGTCATCACAATTTCCACCTACTGTGGAAACTGTGTCATGGTTCTGTCCCCCACCACCCTTCCCTAAAGGAGGAGTTGGACAACACTCACCTTCTTTAACCAAGTTCTCATTGTAAAGACTGTTGAGAATTGATGCATTAAGCGTCCCGTTGGCTAGCAGGATACCCGTCAACATGGCCAGTTTGTTCCGCTCAGACTCTGAGAACCCTTTCAGGAACAGAAGCAACTGCAAGAGGAAGTAAGAATAATTGCCAAAGAACTACCATCTCTTAGGAAAGTCTGGCCTCCATGTTGGACGCTTTTGTTTCAATCAAGGTATTCAACAAGCATAAGCACCAGTTCACTGGTAGTCTCCCCTAGTCATACAAGCTAGCTGTTCTTTTACTGAAGACTTCAACTGTTGTACTTTAATAATCCATTATAGAGCTCATCTCGTGTAGAGTTGTCTACTAATAAGGACCTACGCTCCATACCTTTTTGACTTCATCTTCAAAGCCTTTCTCCAGGTACTTGTAACGCCTGATTAGCTTGTTGAAAACCTAAAGAGATACAGAGGTGGTTATTTTTTGCTCTGTACTACCATTTGAGTTCAAAAATAACACATTCAGTGAAGTTGATCTGAACTCCTTAGAGCACTTGCAGCTTAGAACAGTGCTACTCTACCTCTTCCAGTACACTTCTTAAAGCCATGCATTAATTTCTACCTAAACTTTCAACTACACAAAGATTACATTTTTGACCACTAAACAGTTTAAGTTAAATTGTACTCATTACAACACTAACCTGAGCAAATGCTTGCATGGTTTCTAGGTCTTCCTGTGCTGCAAATACACAGACGTTTGTGCGTGTCATGTCATCTGCCAGGGTACCACCTGGGGCTAAAGAAGAGTTTCGGCATTAGTGGTACTACTTCCCAGTGAGAGTACTGAATAGTCTCCACAATAAGAATTCCAACACCCCTAACATGGAACGCATTGTCCTTTCATGATGACTGAACGACAGGATCACTGAAGACACCGCTACCTTTCCATCTGCTCCACCACTGTAGTGGAACTTTAAAATCAGTAGCTTCGATATAAACATTTAAATATTCTAACCCCCTACTGCTAACTGGAATGGCAATACATCTTGTTTACATGTGGGTAAATTCATATGACCTCCTTTTCCCTGAAAGGAAGCCACTGAAGCTGCTTAATCCTAGCAAGTGTCTTTTTAATGTCTGCTGCAATAGTGCTGCTTTGTAAGGGTCTTGCAAATAAAATGAGTAGCAAAAGGAGATGGAACATGATGCACATTCAGAATTCAGTGTCCCAGAAAGGGGCTTGAAACTTTAGTCTTGAAAGGCACTTGAGCTTTTTAGCTGCTAATTAGAAGATGCTTCATCACCATCCCTCTTCAATTTAATACAGGCATTTGAATTGTAGCCAGGCTGCTTCACTAACTACAGAGAATTCAAGTCACTGATTACAGTGCCAAAATACCTCATCACTGATTTCTATGCTATCTCACATACAAGGGGAGATCCTTTTGTTATGGATTAGTCAGAAACATGACTTGAAGACAGAGGTAAGCATTCGTGATAATAATATTAAAAGATAGTAAGGCAACAGGATGACAGTTTTTATTTTGGCCTTGTCTGGCTAAAGATCAAAGCTACTCTACTTACCTACTTGTTCTAGACTAGAGGGAGTTGAGTAAAGGATGCCTATATTAATGTCACGATGCATTTTTCCCTCCTTTCTCAGCCTCATTCCTAGAAGAAACACTTCCTAACACAGTATGCGTATGTCAAAGTTAAGACTCTTGAACGTAAACCCACAGATTGTAACAATTTGTTACAATCACCTAGCAATGCTCCAGACAAGTTTACTTAGACTACCAGCTCTTGTAACATCAGCCAAAGAGCCTCTTACCCAAAGGAACATCACAGTAACTTCAGTCTACAAAACACTGTTCTGATACACAGCTCAGACAGGCAGGCACATGAACTTAAGCCATTCTGAAAGTCTTGCTTTTTCAGCATTTGTTTGAGCAAGTCACCTGACATTTTTGCAGTACTACTGTGAAGACCTCCTCAACATTCAACAGATGCATCCTCCCAAACCAGCCACCCCCACTGCGGAACTGCCATCCAGAGTCTGACAGCGGCCCAGATTCAGATTATTTCCTCTCCTCTCCATACGCATTTACATCCTTTGAATTCTATATCCATTACATTTCAAAAAAATCTTCTGCAACTGCCAAATTTCTCATTTAAGTCCTGCCCCCCAACTACTGCATAACAAATGCTAAAATCTGAGACAGACCTTTTCCAGTTTAGGCAGACAACATAAAAGGTCCTCTTCACAGTATTTAGTCAAGTAGGAAACGTAAAGTCAAAAATCTAGAAGTACGACTTTATTTTACTACTTTACAACCTCATTTAGCTTCATTTACTTCTTTACCTGGTTGCTGAGCACCTGCTCCACTCTTTGCTCTTTACAGTGTACACAAGTTTACAAGACTTTGTCATCACATCTCAATTTCCTCAGCTCCCTGCGTTTTCTGCTGACTCTCAGTTTCTTACTCCCTGACATTTGCTAGAGGCCATGACCTCCCTGTTGTCGACAACAAGCAATTTATAATAGCATTTCCAAGACTAAGCACATCAGATTCTTCTGTAAACAATATTACTTTCCATAATAACAGGGTAGGGTGCACAAAGCACAGGTGCGTACCAGAATCTTTCAGGTAACTCTGTTGGTCTTGAGACCACAGACCTGGAACAAGCATTCAATCATCTCAGTAGCAGTAGTGAACTTGACTACAGAGTCAAGATCCACTCCTAGTTAAAAAAACACAAACCCAAAACACAACATATTTTCCTTTAATCCAAGTCTGTAAAATCCACACTTTGAAGAATGCAAACCAACACAAGCAAAAATGTGTCAGGTTATACAGAGTATTTCTACAGTAACTTCACTGCTCAGCCAATCATTGTTTACTACACATAACTTAAACCCTGTTCTACATGCTCAATAGGCTCTTTTGCAGTTTTTACACAAAAAAAAACAGCAAGCTTTTGTAGAGTCAAGTGACTAAAGGCTGACAGCAGCCCTACTAACAGGACTTACCCAGCATTCCACCAGCCACCAGGATGTCAAAAAGCGTTTCTGCATAGCGGCGATAGTCGAGTTTTGCACCAGACGCATCAAGAAACTTTGCTACCGCCTCCAAGTCAGTGCCAGTTTCAGTTAAACCTTGAATAATACAGTCCTGGAACTGAGTAGGGTCAAACCTCTCTTTTTCATCTGTAAAAACAAAGTTTTTATTTTATTGAAATAAAGTTGCCACACACAGCTGTATGGTTTTTAAAGTTTGTAATTTAATCTTGTTTTTAAAAACCCCAAACCAAACTTGCACTGACAAGCCTGACAACTGGTACTAACTAGCACAAATAGTGACTTAACAGTGTAGCCTAAAATTAATTTCAATGGCCAATATAGCAGTAAGAAGTTCTACTGCTTTCACTCTCCTATTCAGTCAAGGCTGGAGGAAAGGCTGTGAAAAGCTATAACATTCCTTAGTTACCTCTGATTGAATTCTTACTGTACTTTCACTCAGAACAGTTCTTTGTGATGATCATTAGTTGGCTCTAATAAAGCCCATCTGACTTTTCAGTTTGATTCTTATACCACTGTTAAGAACTTAGATCACTCTTTTGCTCAAAAACCAGAGGTTTAATTAAATCTTGGAAGGCAATTCAAAATACATACCCCTACAGTTTTGTGCATTTGACTCTATTACTCCTGTTCCATTTCAGCCCTTTGGACCTCTCACTATTTAAAAAAAAAAAAAAAAAAAAAAAAAAAAAAAAAAAAGCTGCATACTATTTTCATATTCGAGCCAACCGACAATACTTGTTTTTCGCCTATAAAGACAATCCCCTCCTCTAAATGAGTCTGAAGCAACTGCTTTTCCTCAAGTGCCTGGGTGAAATGTAGAAATCTGAGCTAACTGCTTAGTCTTAAATAAACATGAAATGATGGACTGTAATTAAAGATCCATTTAGCATCCTTTGTTGTTAAAGCAGAATACATGCTTCTTCACACTGAAGATACATATCATTTGATCACAGCCTTGTTTTCACTATAGGCAGGGCATAGTTAATATGCAACAAAACCACCTGTGTAACTAACAGTAGCCTTAAATGGAAGAGGGTTTTCAACTTTATTCATCTCAATTCATCCTTAGATTATGCAAACCATGAGACGAAAAGCTTCCAAAGAAACAGAACTCAGCTGCAGATCTTACTTTGAGTGCTGTCTACAACAGCTTAGCCAGTTTTGTTAGCAGCTGTTAGGAACCCTTCTGTAAGGGGCATACTAGTGTCCTCATACTTAATGCAAGTATCAACACTTTGTAACAGTTGGGTAGAAGTCTAGAAACACTGGATCGGTTATTTCCCAGGACAGATTCATGAAGCTCATTGTTACGGCAGAGTTGCTTGGAAGCCAAACTATGGTTAAATGCTTAAAAACAGACAAAACCCCAGGACACTAGCATTTCATCCTCTGCTGGGCAGACTAAACGCAGCTCTCACTTCAGCAGTTTCTCAACATGCTTTAACACTGAAATCGGTTCTGTAAATCAACATGTACTTCTCTACAACTTAATTACTAGCTCAGTACGTACAGCATCCTTAACGCTATCAGTCTGAGGTAGAACACTACTGGTATATTAGTAAAACAGTATCAAACAGAAACTCTAAGAGCTGTGCCCATTTCCTCTTCAGGCTTAGAAAACCACCACCAAAATACTAAATTACTCATCACACTTCTTCAATCATTAACTCTTCTTATGGGAGTAACTGTGTACATACAGAGACAGGCACATCCCACACTTTGGGGTTTTGTTGGTTGGTTGGGGTGGATGGGTTTGTGGGGTTTTGTTTGTTTTCTAGGGTTAGCTTAATTTAAATCACAGATTCTTATAGCGCTAAGGGGACAATGTAACTTTTATCCAGTCGCTAACACTGAAATTCCTACTCAGTTAGATGACACTTAGATGTAGGTATTGATCTGCAACAACCCTGTGCTGGAGTCCCCCTGTAACTCAGGGGTACTAGATACTTCTGCTTTCAGGCTAAACACAGTACAGTTCTAGAATGACTGCCTCTTAAGCCAAGGTTATCACAGTAAATTCAGGTACAGTTCTTACTGCCAAATATTTTCTATTAGTACAGAGAATATTCTAGCACCTAGAGTTAGCCTCAAGACATTGTATTTAGCGTGGTCTCGTTTAGAAGATGAATGAGAAGCAGATAAAGGCACTGGGTTGTTTATTGACCAAACCCGAGTTTTAACCGGGGGCCACACACACGGCGCTGACAGCGGGCAGGGGCAAGATGCACACTGCAGACCACTTACCTCTTTTTCTAGTTTTAAAACGCTGGCCTGATAGCGTCGGCTTCTGCGGCTTTTGATTATTCATAAAAGACACCCTGCAAGGAAGCAGCAACACGCCTCAGGACGCCAGGTGCGGAGCCTGCCCGCCCCGCCGGCCCCCGTCCTGCGCACCCTGCTGCCGGAGGGCGCCTCGCCAGCTCCCCGCCCGGCCTCTCCCCCTCGGCACCGCTCCTCCTCCCCTGCCCTTCCCCGGCCTCCATTTTCCCCACGGCACAGGGCCTGCAGCAGAAACATGGTACTTGAAGGGGAAAATACCAATTAATACATTCTTTTCTGTTCATTTGATTATTTATCAAGAGCTGTAAGGCTTCCTGCCTAAGTAGACTTGTGTTTTAGAAGGGCTGATAACTGATTGAACTTAGTAAATTCAGACTTGTAAATAAGCTTTAGACAAAGCTTATGTCAAGCTATTTCTCTTATTCATTTAAATACAGAGTAACTGTCAGAAAATCTGCTATCCCAGATCCTAGTCTCACTTTCAAATGGATTAGATATTGCAGTTTCAAATTTGACAAGCTGTTTCATACAATTTACTTGATGTGTGTGTCAGAGGGATTGGAAGCATTAATTATTAGTATGTTAAATTTATGCCCAGAATTTCTGTTTTTTATTAGCGTCTTGATTAGCATTCTGTTAGGTTCTGTACAAATATATACATATAAAAAGAGCACTCTATTCCAAAAGGCACATTTGATGTGTTTTCATTTGTGCATTCCACCAAATAAACCTGTCTCTCAGTAGCTGTCAGAGCTTCTGTATGTTTACTAGCTCTCTTTTTCTTATGTGGGGAAATTCTAAAAGCTCATGGGGCTTTACAAGTTTAATTTCACACCTTTGTCAATACCATACCTGCTGTGCTGTTAGGTCCTACATTTGCTGTTACAGTTGTAAAAATTTCTTCTTTCCTCAGATCCTGATGATAACATCACCTTATAAAGATGTCATGTATTACAGTCCATACAGACAGAATTATCAGTTATAAGCTACTCATATCTGACATAGAACAAAGTTGCTTAGTTCCAGAAGTGCAGGCCTTCTCTCCTGCAGTTGAAACACCATTTCTTTCACTAGCAAGTCTCATCCTATCTTCAGGCTTTAGAGCAGTCTGTCAGACAGCATAAACAAAGCCAGTATGTTAGTGTAGGTCCTTTAATTACTGTCTAAAAAACACTGCCAAATTCACACAGCAGCACATAACAGGAAATGTCTACCAAACTGAATATAACAACATGCAACATACTCTGTATGCTGATACAGGGCAGCAGATGCAATTGCCACTCAGTTCTTTGCTCCCCCAAAAGGCAAACCACTAGCTCACCAAGAGATTGCAAGCTTCCCTCTAGACCTTACACAGCTGCCAAATTTCCACCATGTGGAAAGTATAATGATCCTTTGACTAAAGCTCTTGAAATGACCAGTTATCAGGTGTATAAACAGAACAAGTCCCCGTGCTTAGGAAGGGGAAAGTGAGGTCACCTGCACAACCATGACTTCCTAATTAAGGCCATCCCCAGCCCTATTTCTTTTTTATCCCAGCAAATCACTTCCACAGCTGTGAATCTTTTCACGGCCAGAATCTTGTCAGGTGTAGCAGAGGGGTCATCGCACCTCTTGGCTAAATTGTAATTTTTCAGAAGCAAGCAAGGAAGAAGTGTTGGCCTTTGGTGTTCTTATACAATGTTCTAGGTGATTTGCATCAGCCACTTCTAATCCAGGAAACACACCAATTCTGGTAAATTTTTTTTTTCAGTAGATATTCTTTGAAAACCCTATCCTTGAATGTATCTATGTTTAGGAAGGCAAACAAGTATTCCTTATCTATCCATACAAGAGATAGATTACATTTAAAGCTTGGAAAAGAACAATCTGTGAAATTCTTACATCCAAGCAGAATCAGTTAGCTTGCATTTGATCCCACTGTCTTATTCAGTTATCCTAAAGTAAGGTCATATCTTCAGAGAGGCTGCTTACCTTCCCCTGGTTCTTCTTGTCTGGACTACAGGCATTGCACAATCACCCAACCCAGCGTTCCCTTAGTTACACTACCCTTGCAGGTTAAAACTAGAGTAAAACTTGGAAGCTGTAAAATAAATGTCTTGTTCATTCTGCAAGACAGATATACACTGGGTATATAAAAAATGGAAAGCTTTAAAAATAAGGAAAAAGTAAGCCTATGCTTGCCATGTATGGACACATGAATGTGGAAATGAAACCACTGTCCTTTCTGGAGCTCGAGTGCTTGTACTTGCATCTGAAAGTGTAATACAATTTATCTCAGTTGTACAAGATGACTCCTCCATGCTTCTGAGAGCCTCAGTCACAATAAATAGAATTTCTTTAGATGAACGTGTTAGGGGTCGATGCCCACTTGAGGTGAGGCTGATGCAGCTCCACTGCCTAAGGTCCAACCAGTAGCAAGGCTGAGCATGTATTCTCAATGAGCAAACATGCAAACATGTAAAACATATACATATAAATACAGTTGGCCACACAGATCAACACAGCCAGAAACACTCTGCACTCACACAGACACAAACAGCACCAATGTCCTCATCCTGTTCCCCTCTCTGATGGATTAGAATGAAGGTCCGTTAGAGGAAAATGTACATATATATATATACACACACACTCACACACTAAGGATCCCCTCTGGCTTTAGACAGGGTATCCAGTCCCAGGTGTCCCCCTTGCTGTCACCTGTATGTAAGACCCACCAAGGCCTACAGCCCCTCTCCAGTATGTCTGTTGCTGTGAAATTCATTACTGCAGCAGATTAATGAGAAAGCACCAGGCTCACCAAGTCACACATTTTGAACTCTAAGCTTGCACACTGGTCATTCTTAGTGTCAGTAGGAGCCAAATTTCATCTCATACCATTTTCAATACTGTTTTCCTTGAAACAGTATCAGATATAGATCACTGTCATGAAATAGCAGGACAGTGCCTTACAAGTTTGCTTTTACTAAAGACATATTTCAGCAAATTCTGTTAACAGCCCAATTAAATCCCCAAAATACCACATTCAAAAATACCCTAAGGGAGATCACATTCAGAAGGAGGATTTTCACCTTTATTTATGCAAATTTACAGATGTGGTGGTCTGTCCCCCTGTATTTTTGCTCACTAATCCATGGTATCCCAGAAATCCTCACCTCTGTTATAAAATTCACCCAAAGCTGGTACTGGATACCTGTCCTGCTGTTTAACCCTTCCCACCTCCAGTACACCTCCCTCACCTTGTGCCCTCTCCTTACCTACAGATGAATGCATCAGCTATGTCCTGCTTTGCCATTTTTGCTGGAAAGAAGGAGCAAAACTGTGGGTAAGGCAAAGGAGAGGAGGAGTGAGTGCTGGCAGTGCAGTGAAAGCAGTGATTATATTCCAGCTCTAAGAGAGATCAAAGTCAATAGTGGTTCAGAGATACCCAGTGATACAGCAGGCCTGAGATGAGCTGCCAGAAAGCAAAGAGCTATACTAGAGTATTACTGTGGTAGTAATCATGTATCAGTGTCTAGAAAACAGTTGGCAGTATGTACTTTCAGAATCTCTGTTCTACTCCAATACATGTGATACACTGCCCTATCACTAGTCAGTGTCTAATTCTGATCTTTGGGATTTTCACAGAATCACAGAACAGAAAGAGTGGATAACAACAGTTGTGACTCTCCAACTCTGTGTAGAAGTGGCAAAATGGTCCTATTTGTGATTTGCTCTTTCTTGAAGGTATTTTTGAAATTGCACGCAAATTCTTTGAAGTTCATGGGGTAACTCCAGAACTAATCCAGTGTAGCATGGAACAAAATTGGATTTAGAAAGAATTGCATGTTTCAAAATGAGAGGTCTCTTACTTAGCAGGACAATAGAACTGGTGCTTATATCTTGTTCTGCAAAGATGGATAGAAGTATATATCTGTGTGTGTAAGTATTACAGTTCTACTTCTTTCTTGCAGGAATGCTTTCAGTCAGTAAGTTGCTGAAGGAGTCACCTTGTTGTCTGATACTTAGGAAAGCAGTATTAATCTGTATTGATGGCCCATGGCTTACAGGTTCCAGCTTTATCTTCTGGAATCTGAAAGAAAATATAGAGAAAATTATATAAAGAAAACTTACCGTAATTCAGAAATCCATGTAATCCACAAGTGCACAAATTTTGCATGCACAAATTCCCTGCTTTCTCATGTTATGAAAGTTGTAAAATCAACCAACTTACCCCTAGTCAACAGTGGCATTCTTGTAATTGAACAGGTGATTAAGCGCATCTCCCTATAGCACAGGTGAGCTCAGAGCCTGAAAGGCTCAGATTAGAGGAACTGGCATATGAGGTTCCATTATGCAACATGGTTTAATGAGACTGCATTAAATCATGGAGGCCATGATGTTTGCAAGGAAATCCTACATTTCTGAGGGAATCCTCCATGTTCCTGGAGATGGAACATCAGCTCCTGATGAATGGAGAACACCACCACCTTTATTTCAATTCTAAGTTGTTACCAAGTGTTTGCACAACACCTAGCCTGCAAAGGTTCTGTGTTCACTCAAGCAGCTCTAGGAATACTTCTTAGATCGTTACACAGAAAATGACCTTATACAAAGGAATTGGGACTTAGGCTGTTTAGGCCTTTACAGTTAATATTTTAAATTTGCACCCTTAGATTCTGTGGATGCCACTCTCAATGGTGATGCTTTCATGGAAACATAAATCTAAAATTTGGGAGTGCTCTTGTGCATGCAGCCTGTGTACTAACTCCATGTTGTGAAAATACCTGGATGCATGTTAGCCCGTATTTCCATCTCCCTGATTTTCAAGGAAGAAAATAAGGAAACTGGGGTACATAGTTCAAAGTGGAATCAGTCTAGACCAGAGGCAGAGGACAAGTGGTGGAGCATACCTACTCTGTGTCTAGACATAGTCATAGTTCCTAATAGAGATGCAAATAAAGTGACACTAAAGACATACTCAGACTCTAATCTGAGAAGTAATTGCAACGGGTTTTAGATTAAAGGAGATACATAAATTGGAAATATTACCACTGAGGAAACAGCACAGGTTCCTCGGTTCTGAACTGTCAGTTCATGTTACTCTGTCAACAAAGCTGAGCAAAGTATCACTGACTGAATAAAGTGCAAAGCTTTGCTAATTGTGGTATGTTGAAGAAAAGAAATTTGTCTCACGGACTAGTCTACATGCACACTCCATTCAGATTAAAAAGAACTGAGAAGTTGGCTAGCTCACAAAAAGAATGAAAATAACCTTACCATTTCAGTAAAGACATCATAACAGGCCATGCGAATCTGCTCAACAGTCAAGGGACTGTTCAGTGCCAAGTCCAGGGGCAGTCCTCTTTCCTTCTGTGTAACAGCCACTGCACCTTGTATTGCAAAGAACATGGAGCTACCCAGGAAGAACCCGGCCTTGCCCATGCTCTGGCAGAGGAGAGAGGCAGCTGGAGTGACTGGCTTTAGAAACTGTCAGCAGAGAGTTATATCAGCACATCTCCACTGTAGGTATCTGAAATACACCGAATTACACTAGCTCAGTATTTGGTCATGTCCAGCATGTTTGGATTCCTTGGATCTCTGAGAACTTTCAGATCAGAAAAACATTGAAGACCAGGATTGGGCTGGTGGGGATCATTTTAAAATTCACAATACAGCTACACTGTCACAAAAGCTTCCTGCTGGAACTTCAGTGCTCATATTATAAAGCCATTAAATAACTCATGACTTCTCACATAAACTACCTTTTATATATCCAAGTGGAATTAATTCTATGTGATGAAAGAGAGGAAGAAAGCCACCCACCCCCACTGTCACCTTAGCCCCTCTTGCATGGATAAAGTTTGTGCTTTCTAATTTTGATAAGAAATGTGCCCTTTGTCTGTATTTATTTTCTTCATCTGAAAGAGCTTGCTTACTCATTTACACCATGTAAGGCCATTAAGAGTGGACTTTCTTCTGGAAATTCTTATACCTTTGTGTGGTGTTTTTGGTTGGGGTAGAGTTAATTTTCTTCACAGTAGCTAGTATGGGGCTGTGTTTTGGATTTGTGCTGAAAATGGTGTTGATAACACAGGGATGTTTTCGTCACTGCTGATCAGTGCTTACACAGTCAAGGCCTCTTCTCCCTCTCACCCCACCCCACCAGCGAGCAGGCTGGGGGTGCACAAGGAGTTGTGAGGGGACACAGCAGGGACAGCTGACCACAACTGACCCAAGGGCTAGCCCAGACCGTATGGCGTCATGCTCAGCATATACAGCTGGGGGGAAGGAGAAATATGGGGACATTTGGAGTGATAGTGTTTGTCTTTCCGAGAAACAATTACGTGTGATGAAGCCCTGTTTTCCCTGGAGATGACTGAACACCCACCTGCTAATGGGAAGTAGTAAGTGAATTCCATTCCTTATTTTGCTTTGTAAGTGGCTTTTGCTTTACCTCTTAAACTGTCGTTATCTCAACCCATGAGTTTTCTCACTTTCACCCTTCTGAATCCCTCCCCCATCCCACAGGGGGCAAGTGGTCGAGCAGCTGTGCGAGGTTTAGCTGTCTACTTGGGTTAAACAAAGACACTTTGTCATACCTGTTCTAGATTTGAGGCTGGAACAGTAGGAATTCCTGTCTTTTAGTAGCCAGAAGCCTACACTCCCTTTTAATTGACTCTTTTATTTTGAGATGCTTTTATTTTTTTGCTTTTGAGTCTATCTCAATCCTAGCGCTGGGTGCCTCCTCAGAGGATGATGTACCCTTAAAACTGAAAGAATGGTGTTCTGCCACAGCTAGTGGAAGAATTGGTATCTATTCCCATACCTATCATAGGTTTCCAGTGAGATTCTAGAAAGTCACTTAATCTTGTCTCGTAACTTCTCTGCCTTTAAGGAGGATCATATTTCCTTCTTTCATCCTTTCTCCTGTCTAGGCAGTTTAAGCTCTTCAAGACGGACTTTTTCACCTTTGATGAAAGTTTCTAAGGGTTTCTTAGTGCTACTGTAATACCAACAAAGCATAGGAATAAAATTATTCCAAAACTTCAGAATTCCATAGCTGAAACTGGAAATTTTTTTTTTTTTTTTTTTTTTTTTTGTTTCTACCATACACTGCAGTCATGGTTTTGCAGCAGAATCACCTGGTGTGCTTGCAAACAGTGTTTGACATGTTTACCTTGGAAGAATAGATAGCAACCGAGTTGTGTGAATTTGGCAGTAAATAGACACAGAAATGTTCAGGAATGCCACAGATGGCAGGGATCTTATATGTATCTGGGCCAAAAGTGAGCTCCTCTCCTTCTGGGGAAAAGTAGATTTCTTCTAATGTATAAAGATCAACTCCCTGGATGAAAGCCTCTTCAGTCTGAGGAAAAAAAAAAAAAAAAAAAAGTAAACTTCTACCTCTCATCCAGTCATTTTAAAATATAAAAATATATACACAATTAGACTTACTTTTTAAGCCTACATATGAACTGGCATCTTTCCTTCCAAAAGTAGAAATTAGCCAACATAGATCAAAATAAGACCAAGCTGTCCTCATCTGACTTACACAAATATTTTAATTGGCTCAAGTTCTATTCTTCTTTATTCCTGTCTAAACTCACTGTAACTAGTAGAGTTACCCCCGATTTGCTTTTGCAAAATTGCCAAAGAGAATTGAGTCAAATCCACAGGAACTCCCGTGAGGAGATATTTGCTCAGGGGCTATGACATAAATAGTCTGCTCAATCTGATATTTGCTTAAAAAGATTTGCAAATAGGTAGCGAAATTTTTTCTAGAGAAGAGCATCTCAGACACAAATAGGTGATAGGTTGGATATGAAGAGAAAATAACAGGCTAATCTAAAGTAGGAAGGAACAACTGCTGAGTAGACACCTGGGCTATGACAGTGGTGATGTAAACACCGGTGCAAGGTGAACATAGAATTGAACTGCTAAGAAAGAATGATTTGATAAATTTGGCAATCCTTGAATGTGCAAAATGAACATAATCTTCTAGACAAAGGGAAAAATATATGAAGATGAACCTGTAATAGGATGAATATGCAGGATAAGAAAGGCTTTTAGATGTAGGTCGTATTTTTAGGAGCGTTTCCTCTGACTCTGCAAAGAAATGACACATATTTTTTAGACTCTGAGTTCACCACTACTTTCTTATTTATAAACTATTAGTGAGTGACACCCCTTTTGTCAGTGTTTGTAGATATAGGTAGTTGAATCCATAATACAAAGCTCAGATGCTGTAACATCTTAGTGTGGATTCCTTGTCCCAGTTTAATTCCACCATGAGTGACTAGCAGAGACCTGTCTATGTAGATATGGATGAGAGCTCCAGCCTGAAGAAAAGCCACAGAAACTTGGTAATTTTCTTACTTCACTAAACAAAGATGCATAAGAAAAAGAGCAGGGCAAAGACAGATTTAATTCACAAGAATCAGTATATTATTAAAAGGGAGTGGAAATTCTCCAGCAGTCTGACAAGAACAAATACCATGGCTCTAAGACAGGATGGACTCTAAATGAGCTAGTAGTTATTCAGAGGAATTCTGCAGGGATCATAGTAATTAGTTCAAATAACAGAAAAGCATATTTTTCTTCTCATTAAACCAGGTGAATTAAAAACATGCTGGCTCTAGTCATAATGTATGTGTAGCCCCAGATACTATTCCCTCCTCATCCACAAAAAAAAAAAAAAAAAAAAAAAAAAGGAGGACAGAGCAGAATTTGAACCTGGAATCAAAGGCATTTTAGACAGATGGCAAGGTATCTCCTACTATGAACATCTATAGAACTTTTGTCTTAGAACAAGCAATGGCAAAAGTTGTACTTTTGTTTTTCTGAAACTGAGGGAGTAGTCCTAGTCCTTTTTGTTTCCATGTATCCACACAGGGCAATAATAAACTGGTGTTCACAGTATGTAATGTTGATGGAGCAATGACATAACTGCTCTTCCATTCTCTCTCATAGGCAGTCAAGAGAATGGCTTAGAACCTGATTCACTTTCTGTTTGTATTTTGTACTGCCTTGTACCAATAAATAGCTATCTTAAACAGGGGAAACGCAAGAAGCAGGTGGGAGTAGAAGTAATGAACTTTCATTCATGGTAAGATCAAGAACAAATAACTTGCCAAGGAATGGTGATGACAGAAATCAATCCCATACTTGCTATCCACTCTTATAAGGAAACAAGTGAATACAAAAGAGAACTAGAAATTCTGTAAAGAGACATTTTTCTGTAGCGTGCAATCAGCTACCAACACTCAGAGAGCAAACAGTAGAGCTCAAGCGGTTGTGAAATACAGTGCCTCCGGGACATCTTTTTATTTGTAACTAATTCTACATTGAGAAATAATGGTCATGTGATCTTTTTGATGCCAGCTTATGACATTTGCAGTCAGGTAACATTTTGCTGATGTCAGTTAGAGTTTTAGCTGACAGAGACAAGATTAAACAATAAATGTATTCTCTAAGATTCAGGTCTAGAGTTCTGGAAATTCATCAGTTTTGGTCTGGCTTCTAGAATCTTCAGATAACCAGTATGTGTACAAAATGTAAAATATACTAGAACTTCCACCAGAAAATCTTATTGCTATTATCCATATATGACTCAGCAAACTCATCTTTGTTTTCTTTAGCATACCTCTAAGCTCGGCCTAAGCAGGTATTGATAAGTGATATATGAATCAAAGATTTGAAATACATTCCAAATATAAGGCATGAGCCAGTCTTTTTCATAGGCTGAGGGTCCATGTAAAATTTAGAAAAAAGCCAAAGTCCTCTTGCTTTCATTTTACTAGGGACATAGATGGGTTCCCTAACACAAATCTAGAACTATAATGGGGATTATCATTTAAAAGATAAGCGAATCAAAATGAAACATAAGCCAAATGCTGCTTTTCCAAGATAGCTATCATAGTACTTTAGGGACCCATGCAAGTAAAAAAAAAAATAATTTAAAAAAATCACACTTTTTATTCAAACCCTGATCCTAATCCTGGTCTTAGAAATATTGTGGCACTTTATTTCTTCAGCAAAACTAAACATAAGCAAGGAAAGTCTATCAGCTGCAGCCCTTATCTTACCTCTGGTATCTGTGTAAGACTCAAGAAAGAACCAAGATTCTAATTTCTTCTTTTTCCTAGACTTTAATGCTAATAGTGCCTGAAAATATTGCCAATCTTCATCAGAATTAAACAGAAGACTTCCCTTCATTCGTTTAACCCTTCCCAGCTGCCTATGGAATACCTCCGGGGGAAAAGAAACATCTCAGCCTTTTTTTTCTTCACTTTGTTTCTAACTTTAACCCTAACACTACTGTCAGTGATATCCAAGTAATAAGTAGCTGCATGAAAATTAAATATAAGCCTTTGCCTTTTCTGAAAGCAAGTCTTATGAGAATTTTGAAGTTCATAGATGACTTTAACAATCATCTTCCATTCCTTCTTTTCTTTATCTCTACCTATATATGCAACCTAAATCCTAATATGAATAATGCCACTGTTATCAGTATCTGCTAACAACCTGTTAATAAACAGAAATTAAAATAAACTGTTCATCACTTAAAACATCACCATCACCTCAGACTGAGGATGAGATTAATTATATTAGGTCTTTTTCAAATATGTGAGGTAACAGCTATATGAAACGTCCTGCTCTGAAAGATTTGGTTACTTGAAATACATACATGCAATATATGCAATTACTCAGACCTGTGACTCCTGCAGGACTGAGAAATAGAACAAAATTATCCTTCCATTTGTAGCCACAATCCTGATACAGTTCCTAGTATCAAACTTATATAGATGACCTATATGTGCTACAGCAGCTATTCACTCAGGTAGCCCTCATCTTAGTTCCTGAAGTCCATGCAAGGCTTGTTAATAAACCAACCGCTTAATAACTTTTCCCCAAACCACAATCCTGCCCCAACAACATATTTTATCCTAGACTCAACCGTAATAAGGTAATGGATACCCAGAAGAATATGAAATACATATGCGATTGACATTGGTCAGTCACAATCCCATTCCTTGTCTTATGGTTAATACAAGATTTAATCAAAACATAAACTTTCCACCTTTCTTTTCCCCAAACAGTTCTAAATCTTGTCTAATCATAACTAGAATCAAACAGTATCTCTGTGAGCAATATCTTCAGCAAAATGAAAAATATATCCAGCCTCTCCCAGAAACGGTTATCAGCCAAACTCTACAATTCATGCAAGAGTCAATAAGAAAAACAATCCCTCAACTCTTCTTTATCCAAATCATATTGAACAATAAACCCTGTCCCGGAGGGTTTCAGTGTGCTCAAATCCCAACACCAAAGAGAAGGGTTTTACGCCTGCTACCCCCAGTTGCCAAGCTGACTTCAGTGCTGGCATTGTTTACCTGGTTATTTTTAATGTAAGGATTTAGAAGTCAAAAGGAAGAGTTTTGCTACTAGCTGAATCTTGCATTACTTTGCAGAGCTGAATTTGTATCTGTGAAGTAGCTCATATTCAATTCTGATTTATGTACTTGTCATCTGAGGATGGGGTAGGGCTGACGTTAACAGTATTTTGGAGTAAAAAAAGGGATGGATGGTTCTGCTTTTTCTGGGTATTGCATGGGCTGTAGGAATAGCATGATAGCTGTGGCTTTGATTCATAGCATTTGTCAGGGTACTCTTAGGACTAGGACAAGACTGGTGCTGGCTTAGGATGTCAGAAGAGGGGGAGTCTGGTTTCGTTGCTGCATCTTGTTAGTCAATGAAATTGCCCCAGAAGAAACTATTACCCAGTAATTGAGCAAAATGTCTTCTCCTCTCACTCACTCTATATTTTCCAAGGAAAGGGTGCCGTCCATCAGTGATTAACATATCCATATTTCTTTCAAGGACAAAATGGACTGGATGCCTGGTTCTAAGGTGACCTTTAAAAAATCCACTTTTATTACAGCCTATTCATGCAGATTGCAAATGACATTACATGTACATGGCAATACTCCTAGTGATGGCAATAAATCGGTCCATTCTGTGTTTTAGTTTCTTATTAACCCACCATACCTGAGTTTAGGCTGTCAGCAGACTTTTTTTTTTTTTTTTGAGGTAGAGGAAACGAGCTTTTAATTGGTTTCCCTTTTCTTCTCAACAGGAACATGCAAGTTCCATGAAGCACACAGAGGACATGGCAAGGAAGCCAGAGTAAAGGAGAGCTGTGGCACAAAGGGCTGATGTGAGCATACCTATGTATTAGGATAAAAACACTTTCACTGAATATCTAGAGTGAAGTTCAAGCCACTGTGCCTGGGACAGGCCTGAATGGTTGGGAATTGTACAGATCAACCCTGAGAGAAACTGCTTCCATGCCTTTGTTTTGGCTTTCAGATAGTAAATGAACACCATTGCCAAAAGCCCAGAGAATTTTCAAGCTTCTACCCAAGATTTACTGCCAAAGAGATATAAAAAGGATGATGTCATCAAAATAACCCCCCAGGTTCCTTTTTCATTCAGTCTTGCCATCTTTCATTTGTTTTAGTTAAATCACTCATTTGATTTAGTTGAATCAACTTCTTGGCTGCCACTGCTGCGATTACAGCACAGAGTGAAGGTTTAGTAACCTTCCCACCAAATGCTCCACTGTGTGGCACATGGCACATAATTTTATTGGACTGGAGATTTAAAACTAAAGCCACTAATTCCTACAAAAGTAAACATCCAGGATTTTACTGAAAATTGTTACCTACCAAATTACATTAAAAAATGCCTATTTTTCCATGGCTAACCATATGTTAAAAGCTATAGAAACAAACAAACAAAAAGATTTCAAACAAGTAAAGATGCTACTGAAAGCATAATCTAGTCTTTAAAGAACAGTGGAAATATAAAAATAGCTACATAAACTAATTTGATTACCTGATGGCAGATATGTTAATCTCTATATAGAACTGCAAGTTTCACCGGTGGCTGGAGATAAAGCATCCACTAAAATATCAAGCTGAATGGAACAGAGTGATTGTTTACAGCACACTAGACAGTGTAGCTACAACACTGAAAAAACACTGCATTCTGAAAATATCTCCTCTGACAGTGCTTCCAGGGATGCAAATAGAGGTCTAACTTGTCAGGCTGACAGGGAAAGCTTAAAACTGCAAAAGCTTATTCTAAAGATGTACAAATTAAAGCATATTCTTTGAAACTGTTTTTTTCTACAGGCCTACAATCCAATTCTGAAGATAGCTAGTACCTGTTATTTTTTTTTCTGTGTAATTTCATATGATTCATATGTTGTTATTACTTACATATTCATTTATCATTATTACATATGATTTTGACCCAATCATCATCCATGTAACTATTCATACGAGCAATGCAACTTGTCTGAATACTCTTTCTAAAGCTGAAGACACTCATTGCTGCAAAAATGTTTGTCCAGGAATTTGGCCAATATATCTAAGACAGAACTAGTCTTTTGTCAACAAGAAAATTACAGCTATATTATCTATCTAATCTAAGATACTATGAGAGACTGAAATGTCAAATGATTGTCTCAAAGCTTGGTTGTGTGTGTGCAAACCTCAAGGACCAGCTGTGGCCTTTGCATTAGTCTAAGGAATGTCACCCAAGGAAGCGAGAGTGTATCGAAAGATGCACCCCCCACTCCCTTGCAGTTGCATTGTCAAACTCCTTAGATAAGCCTCAAAGGGGTACACATGGACTGAGCGAAACCAAATGTTTATTACTGGCTCCATCGCATAAGCCTGATACTTTCTGGCTCTATTGTATATGCCAGACACCATACATGCAATGCTAATGACTTCGTGCCTTTGCCACTGAACTGATAAGAGGTGAGCATTTCTGCCCCAGAAGCCAGATGATTGCTCAAGAAGCATGAAGTCAGCAAAAACCTGTGGGAACATAGGAAAAACTAAAGGCAGACAGGTATGCTAATCAGCTGACAAGATGAACTTAAAATGCAACAGAGAACTTTGCTATGTGTGCACTCACCATCGAAAAGGACCAACGACACACTGCTAGATCCAGGTGCACCCACCACGGAAGACTGAGGACCAATGGGACACTGCTGGATCCATGATGGTGACTATTCTTGCAACTCTATTCTGGATCCTTGCTTTATTTCTGTCTTTTCCTTCCATTCTGTCCTATTGCTACCACTCTTCACTTTTAATAATAAAAACTGTTTTGGATGTACAGCATTTGATCTTGTTTGTGTCTTAACCTCACTCTTGGGATCATATCAAAACCACCCCTGACATTGGATCAGGACAGATACCCTTTGTTCATCTCATAGAAATACTGCTCATTTGTGTCTGCACTGCACTGGATATTACAAATAGCACAAGACCTAGTGTTACATTCAGCTTCATCATTAGTAGTCAGGCCACTTATTTTCATAAAAAGATTAAAATTGATTAATCTGAATTGGGAGCACCATTAGGGAGTTTCAGGAGAAGCACAGAAGACTGAAAGCAACTCCTGGCCATGTAGTTCAGCTTCAAGGTTATTTAGAAAGGTAAGAAACAAGTGTGATTCATACTTTGTTTTACCTGTACATCTGTTGCATGCTGAGTTGACACATACACATCCATTTCTTTATCCTCCACTCTTGGAACAAGAAGCAGACCAATTGTTTCCAGGTAAAAATGTTTCTGTCCTCCCATGACCAATTCACCTGTTACATATATAATTATAGGAAAATCTGAGTTGGATTTATTAAGAGGAAATTATTCAATCACCTAATCCTTGTATAGCACTTTTTTTTTTCTCCCCAGGATAAGATCAGTATCAATTTAATATCTTATGCTTTTTGCTGTTTAGGAGGTTACATCTCTTCTGCTATAACAGAATTACAATGTCTTCTTCTGAACCCCTCTGTGAGAGAAAATACAGCTTTCCTCTTCCTCTTCCTTTCTTATCCTCTTTCCAGTAGTATGATCTTCTATTACACTTTTTTTCTATCCAACACTTTACTTTCGTACCATTTTCCTTAGAGAGAAGGAAATCTGTCAGCACAGCATAAAAGCTCATTCTGTAAATTTGCTAAGTAACCTTAACTTTATGCCATCCTTGGGTCTGACAGTGTTTCCCTAGCAGTTATTTGTGAAACACATGTTCATGGAGAAGTAGTAGGAATCAGAACTGAAGCCACTAGAGGGTGACATGACATTTGATGGGGAACAGTTGGAAAAAGTCCAAAGGAAAGCAGAAAAAGTCATCAGAAGTCATGAACCTACATGAAGAAGATTGACAAAATTAAGGTGGCTCAGCCCAAAAAAGTAAAGGAAGACATGAATCTTCAAATTCGTGGAAGGCTGCTGCAAAGAGGAAGAGAATAGTCTGTGCTATGTGCTCACAGTAGAGAGAACAAGAAGCATAGTAGTATTTAAATTGCAGCATATTGTTAACAATGAGAATAATCCTTCTAATGATAGGAATGGTGAAGCACTGGAAAAAATTGCCTGGGGAGACTGAGGAGTCTTCATGCTCAGAGGTCTCCAAGAACAACTTAGATAAATCTGATCATTCTTTCAAACTTGGTACAGACAGAATTGATGTTGGAAAAAGGAAAAGGGGTTTATGGTCTGCTACATTCCCTCCTGTGATCAAACAGGTGTTAATTCATGTGTAGTTAGTGTGAAGAGAAAAACTCAGCTGCAGAAATTTAGGGAGTGATAACAGCAGAAGGTAGGTGTGATAATAGATGTCATGAGATGATAATAAGAAAAGCACATGAGCAGGACACATGAATTTTTTAAGCATTTATAAGGTGCTCACTAACAAATTTCAGAGCTGCATTCAAGTGCTAGAAACACAAAATTAGGGGGAGTATTAAAACTGGCCAGTGTTAAGAGCAGCATATCTTGGTATCATGTACCTTCATTTTAATGTCTTTTTACACTGTCCCAAAATTACTCTTACAAGTTGAGAAGTACAATCCAGATAAAATCAGGGATACCACTGGTTGAAAGCTGCGCTCAGAAAGCAGTTTACAGGACTGGCTGTCAGACTGCAAAGATGATGCATGTAGAATCATAGTAGAGTCTTTTCTGGGTCTAGTGTTACATGATGTTGCTTTGATAACTAATAAGCACTACAAATAACATCAAACTGAACGGGCTGCAAGCCCTTTAAAGGACACTTTCAGATTTGAAAGTGATTTTTCTACGTTGGAGAAGTGGCCTAAAGTCAGTGTCATGAAGTTCAGTATGGGTAAGTGGCAGTACTTTAAACAGCACTATTGAATAATATCTAAACAGGGATTACAAAGAAGCACAACCTGACTGTATATCCATAACTGATAACACCACAAAACCCCTGATCTCATTCGTGATTCTAATGTTATATAGAATTTCTGGGAGACTCCACTTGGCATTGGTGAAACCTAATCTGAAATATTACCATAGCGAAGTTGGATGTAGTGAAATTAGAGATAACGGAGAAGTGAGCAGTGACAATGATAAAGGTTAGCAGATGTGATTTATGGGGAAAAGATGAAAGGACTCTGTTTAGAGGGTGAAACTTTAAAGTTTGCAGGAAAGGATATTTAGATTGGATATTAGAAGAAAAGTATTCTAATTATAAGGACAGTTAAACTCTAGACCAAACTACAGTGGGAGCTTGTGGACTGTTCTTCATTGATACTTCTCAAACAAAGGTCTGATACTTATGCAGAGTATGCTCTGGGACTACTGGATCATGTTTACTAAAACAGTGAATTTGGTGACCGCAGGAGTGGTATTCCAAACCAGTTTACTCTGATCTCCTTGTTTCTGGGATTAGCCTTAAATCAAGCTGTCAATTTAAAATGAGGTAAGTTAAGTTAGCTAACACCCACAAATAAAGCCTTATTTAGCTGTAATGTTTGTCATCGGATTAGGGCATTTCACTTTGGCTGAGTTCTGAGACGAGGAAATGGTAGAGTTTAGTCAACATGAGCTAGCAGATGTTAGCTAAGCTTCACCTAAACATGACCATTTCATCTCCATTCCCAGTGAAGTGGAAAAAAACAACAAAAGAGTAAGGTTTTTTGAGAAGAGAATAGAAATTTCAATTCAGCCACCAAGTGGAAGTAGATTCTGAACTAGCATAACTCTCTTCCCTTGCCAGATACACTGCATATATGAACTACCTTCTATGATTTCATCATCAGACTTGAATCCTTTCTCAATATGTCCCTTTTCTATTTTCTTTTCTTCAGTAGTGAATTATGTTTTATTGCATCCTGCAGCAAGGAAAGGAACCAAACGTGTTACTTGTAATTCAGAAAGTCAGATGAGTTTTACATATCACAATCTTTCACCATCCATATGAACCTTTTCTAGGTGGACAGATGGTTACAGCTAAGTATTAGAAAGAGCAGGATAGTTGTTCCACCATCAAAGAGCTTCTTTTTTGTGTTTGTTTTTTGTAGTTCATATCATTCTCATCTTCCCCAAGATTAGAAATACTAAATGTCTGTTAATGGCATTCAGAGCTGTTGAAAATATTTCAGAATCATATTGCTTGCTACTGAAAACCTGCAAAACTTGAAAATTTTCAGAACATGGATGCAGGATGTGTGATTCCAGAACTTCTGCAAACATAAGCTCTCAAATATAATTCTATACTGACCTACTCCTGTTGGAAATTTGACTCCTGGAGGCATGGAATTACTCACTAAAAACCTTCTGAATACTTTTTAGCAATTTCATCCTAGATCTACAAAACCCAGTCTCTGATATATTGGATGAATAGGTACCTACTAAGATTTTTTTTGTGTGTTTCTAAAAACAAAAATTTGGAGGTCATTTAGAAACTTTTTACACTTCATCTTTAGAACCAATAAAGTCGTATCTCATACAAAAAAAAAAAAAAAATCCTAAACCTGGCAGACCTCTGCACAAGGAAGTAAATAGTGAATGAGGTAACTTTAAGAGATCTATCAGACAAGGAAGAGGAAACAGATTGTTACCTCATTGGTCAGAACTGTCTCCAGACCTTCATACACTATCTTCACCTCTTCAGCCCTGCACTTGGCCCGAGTCTGATTCTGCAACCACAGCACAGATTATCTGACCCACAACAAATCACCTGCAACACACCAAAATATCACCCAAGGAAAAAACACAGGAGTGGTTAAGTTCCTGCACAGAGTATTTTTTGGGAATAGGTTCTGCTCAAATGCCACTCTGATGTTTCTCTAAGAATACTAACCTAGTGCAGACTAATTTCATTAAATGAGAAATCCATTACCATCTTTCATCTGCTGCAACGTCTGGCATTAGAAATGCTGCTGACATCAGTCATGAACATTTCCCCTGTGTTCATCCTGAGGTGACCAGATACTGTGCCAAGTAAAATCCCATCTGGCACAGACTGCTTTCCTTGTCTGTGAAATTCCTCAGAAATGGAGGAATAGAGAGGTAAAAGCAACATATTAGGAATTACTCCTGCCCCATTGCAAATACCATGCAACAGTGTCACTTTTGATGGATATAGCCTGAGGCCTGGGACATTCTATACAGTCACACTGGCTGCACAGATCCTATAAATTTCTTAGCTCTACCGATGCTCAATGAAAAGAAATGGTGTTGTCTCCCACTACTATATTCTAGTGTATAACCTGGCAATTAATTTAATACTGGTTCCAACTGGGCAATTCTCATTTTATTTGTCTCATCTTTGAAAATCTCAAATGCTATGGTTATTTTATACTCCCTCAGAATCCATGACAATCACTCATTTATCAGTCCTTAAGGAACCATGGCAGATTCATTTAAATCCCAAGTTATTTTTCTTCCTCTCTCACTGGGGAATGGTAATTCTGTTCAGCCCAGCCTGTCTGGCATTGCATTAATAGCTCTTGTACTTATTTTCATTTCAATGCAGTAAGGTGACACTTGCAAACTCACTTCCCTTTTTTTGTAAATAAATGAAGCAAAAGGTCCAGACACTCCTCCAGAAGAAAAAAAATACCTTATCTTCTGCACATTCTTGCTCATCCTTGCCATTTTTTCCTGGAACATCTCTTGCAGTTACTATAATACATCAACCTCTTCTGGCACATAAAGGGCTTCTGATGTGTCAGCTGATGTGGAAAGTAGAACGTGCACATAAATGAATACAGTACATGGTAGAAATATCTCTAGTACGAGTAACTCAGTAAACTTGAGGACAGAAACATAACCACATATCACCACAGATCTCTACATAGAGAAGAAAGTGGAAAAGTGTTGATTAGCATATTGAGAAAAAATAAATGGAAGGCATGAGCATCTGTGTGTGCATGGCACAGAACAGCTCTTTAAATTCTAGTTCCAGAACATACAAAATCTAAGAATATATTTTCTTCTTATGTTTTTTGTACTAAAAGGGGTGAATGCATTAATATGGACTCTTCTGTCCATATCTGACAGTATTTAAAGCACACAGTAAAGAAATTCTTACCTCATTTGTAATACATACTACATAATATGGCCAAATCAAGGCAGTAAGAATAGAAAATACTTGTTAGCATACTTACATTAATTTATAGGGTTTTTTCCTATTTACATAATCTTTGCATGGGCTTTAATACTGGTGACCACAGACAGTCAAAATTCTCCACCCATTGGATGAACGTCATCAATGTAAACTGCTTCAGCAGTGCACGCTTAATACCAGGCTGGTGCATGATGGGACATCTTGGAACATGTTATCCTCAAGCCAGAACAGTAATTACAGAAAGTTTTACTCAAAAACACTTTCTGAGACTATTTTGTGATCAAAAAATCCATGTTGGAAACCATCTAGATTTTATGTCGACATTTGTAGGACACATTATAAAGGGATTTTTAGAATTTGCGCCGTATTGGCACCAAGGTGCCCTGACAGAGATCTGAGAAATACACTGCAGTAGATACCATTCACGTCTCTAGTAAAGTGCGGCCTCTTCTGTGGAAAGACTGATTTAAATGAATAGGAAAAGAACAAAAAACATGAAAAAGAGGTAAAAGGGAAAAGAATACTAGTTCACACAGTGGAACCAAATCAGACAAAGGAGAGCTAAAGTCTCCTGGATCTTATAGCTAGCCTGTCTGCTGGGTCCATACTGCTTCTGATAGCATCCCTGTGCAAGCCACACTTTTACAGACTTCAGCATCATCACTGCTTCAAATTTCACATTGTTTACTTCAGAGAAAACATACCCGAAACCAGGAATATATTCAGGGATCACTCTAATTCCTTCTTGCTCATCTTCCAAAAGAGGCAGATCAATTAATATTATGGCCAGTGTTGGCTAGACTAAAGAATGGCTTCATCCAGGTTTTTGCCAATTAAATTCCCATCAACAATCCCCTCTATTACTTCAAAGACAGCCTGGAACTGAAGGCATTTCAGACATAATGCAACACAGCTTTAGTGCTCTCTGTTGTTGAATTGCTGATAGTTCACATTAACTTGAAACAGAATATTATCAGGGACCCTGAAAATCTCCCAACATTTATGTTTTGGTTGGGCTTTTACTGAGTAGATAGTTCTCTGTAAAACATAACTCCTTAGTCTCTTAAAGGAGAACAAAACAGATTCTTGGCTGACACTGACAGTTTTTGGTGGAAAACCGATAAGAAGCAACAAAAGTTTGATTTTAAAATTTTTTCAATTTTGCAATAAAAAAAACTTATGGGTGAAAATTCTTGATGAAATCTGAACATTTTTAAAAGTGAAATCTTCTACTGAAAAATCTTTTTCACATGCCAACCACCTTTCTTACTGTAGCTGAGCAAATAAATCTTTAAGGCTTGAACGATCACAAAGATGCTGCAGTAGGTTATTCCGTTTATTTGTACTGAGGCCCACTGGACAGCTTAACTAAATTCTGTTGAGCTCCTACATGGCTGAAAGCTGTGCCCTTGTTTCAGCAGACTGATGCTGCACAACATCTTGAGGGCAATGACTGCCCTGAAAGACCAGTAAATCTGTAAAAATAGAAAAGATTTCCCATGGGGTCAACTGTTTCAGCACTTCACATTACAGTTAGTGGAGGCTAAGGAATAAAAGTTAGAAGGGGGAAATACTCATTAAAATAGAGGGTCTGTGGCAGTCCCACCTACAAAACCACCTCATCTGAAACAGATGACATTGGATTTGGACGCTCTGGGGAACACCACTTTGTAGCATTGCCAAAGCACTCATCATCTCCTGTGAGAGCTCAGCATACCTGAAGGGATACTGAAAGGTAGGTGTTGTCAGAGCAGTGTTGTCAGACCCTTATTTCTAAAACAAAAGTTTTCCCCTCACATATTTTGAAGTAAAGCCTAGCACCGTTACCCTTCCTTCTTACATCCCTTAATCATTAAAAAAATCAGTTTTCCTGCAGCCTATATGCTGATGTGGGTTTGCAATTCTTGGCCAGTCCTTAATTTCTGATGTAAACTGTGTAACACTTTCAGGTAAAATCTGAAAAGGAAGCTGATAGGCAGAGTTCTATATTCTACTTTTCCACCCAGAGCTGATGGAGGGAGAAAAATTTCCTCCAGCACCAGTCTGCAAGCTTTGTTCAGCACCTGATCATTCCATTGTCTGGTAGAAAAATAGACTGACAAACACACACTTCTTCATAAGTAACAGGCAGCTAAAGCTAATGTGAAGTATGTGGGAAGTAATAAGTGAATCAGCGTATCAAGAAATAACCTATTATTAGGGAGGACAGGTCAAATACAGATTGTGAGAGGCTGATGATGGGATCTCCACTGGCAAAATCAAGCAGAGCTCATACATCACACTATGACTCCTGCATTTTGCTGAAATACATTAAGATATCTAGTACATTCCTATGAGCTTATCACAGGACTTTCTTGCACTGAGTGTGGCTGAGCCGATGCCTCCATGTAAAATACTCAGATCTACAATGGTCTCTGTGCCTGGACTGGAGAGAACTCACATTCCAAAATTCACTAGGGACAAAGCATTTTTCTGACATTCAGCCTGTCTGAAGGATGAAATAAAGTCATCCTAATAGGAACAAAAGGAATGAAAAATTCCATCAGTGGCAGAAATTGACTGAAAGAAAACAAATCTATTATTCCTTATATTTTAGGCATTACCACTGTCCAAAGAAAGCAGCATTTTTAAAGAACATTTCCTAGAATTACAGTTTCCAGTAAACTTTTAATTTTTCTTCAAGTACTAAGCTAATCATAGACACACTAAGAGGGGACATTGTTTGAGGCTACCTACATGTAAGAAAACATGCCAAATTTTAAATGTTATCAGTGCTTTAAGGACTACAGAGTGCTGGAAAAGCAGTTGTGGTATAAGGCACTTCATATATGGCTGGTATAGTTACAAACCAGTGGTTTCTTCTCCAGGACATGGAGACCCACAGGAGATGCCAAGGAACTTGATTTTGTGAAGATTTTACACTCAGACATTCTACATTTTATGTTACAGTAATGGCATTTACAGAGGGAAGCACTAGAAACAGCTGGCCTTTCTATTGTCAGAAATACTTTGTTCTGGAGACAAATCCACATATTTAAAAAGTAATAGCAATTTTTTTTTCATGATTAGGCACAGATGAGTCCTTTGAAGAAAGTATATAAAGTGCCCTTTCTGTAGCTCCAGAAAGAAACTTCAGATTCAGGCAGCCACAGAACTTTTACAGTAGGAGTTAGCAGATTAGATCTGTCACTATGAATATGTGATACTCTCATGACAAAAGTAAAACTCAGGATTACACGTTGAACAGTGAGTCTTGTCAGAGATGGAAAATCCTCTCGACAGGATTTACATTGTTTTGCTGAACCAACATTCACATCAAGCTACCCAAACCCAATAGCCAGCTTCTGACAGAAACAAGAGGGAGAACTGACAGTCAGGTTTCCATCTACACTTTCTGTTGATGTCTTGCAAAAAACGTCTTCCTGTGCCTTTTTGTTGTGTCAGCAGTTAATCAAAAAGGCAATTCAGCATGAAAGTGACTGGCAGAAGCAGCCTCCCCCCAAAAATGGTGTTAATTTCCTGTGGTGAGCCTGCTTACTCTCATGTTATTCATGTGACAGCTGATGGACAATTCTGTTCTTTGACGTGACCTTGTGAGTTTGCCAGAAGTGCTGTTGTCTTTTCTCCTTTTGTTGTCTCCACCTCCGATGTTCTTAGGTGCAGCTGTCTCTCTCTGAAAGGCAAGACTCTGAAATACCCTCTGTAATAGCTTTAGTTCTGTGGCACAATTTGTCATGGGACAAAGAAGGCTGGGATTTCTTTTTTCTTCTGCTTTGTAGGGAGAGCTAACCCATTCCTCCTTAATTTTCTCTTCCAGGATGTTTGTCTCTCAGATCACCATTAAGGCTCAAAGTTTCTGGACAGCAGAAGCACTGTTGCTGCTGCCAAACACAGATAATGCATTTGCAGGCTTTGAGCTCATGGGAATCTTGTTTTCACAGGAAACCTGCCATGGCCAGCCGGCGTCTCATGGGCAGATGCGCTCCTCCAGCATGAGACCACGTATGTTGAGTATGCTCTATTGCAGTGAGCAGCTACTGTGGGGACTGACCCTCTGATGTCAAGGCTGGCAGACACTCCTGTGGTCACTCCCTCATTGACTACAATCAGAACATACCAGCTTGTAGTTGGGTCTTTCTCCACTTGCCCTGTGATTTTCCTCACACCCAATAGAGGGATCTCTAAGAACACAGTAACAATGACACCGTTTCCTCTGCCCCTAACCCCCTAAAGCCACATGCTGTCACCCTTGCTCACAGTAGTTAGGACCTTAATTTGTAAGTAGTTGCAACAACAGCTCAGGGCTGTTCAGTGTAAAGCGCTAATTAGTTAGTGAGAAGAGGCCAGAATTGACCTTTACTGCTGAGACTGTGTGAAAAGATGGCATTTTTCCTGGAAATATTCAGATAGCCCAAACTTCTGCGTCTGGAAGGGGCACATAAGAGTGGGGAAAAAACAGTAAGAGGCCCAAAGTAGATGATGATGGCTGGCTGGAAGAAGATGGAGAGGTGATGGATGAAGGATGCCAGAACTTTCTTAGCTACTTCCAAAGCACTAGTAACCCATGATCTGAGGGGAAAAAAAATAAAAAAAAAAAGCAAAGAAATATCGACAACGTTGTGAGGCCCCTTAAACAATGCTAGCCCTCAGGCAATGTTAGCTAGATAACATTCTTACAGAAAACAGGATAGATAGTAAACTAATCCCTGTCTTTGAGATAATGGGGGAGCTGTGCCAGCTAAAGGATGATCAATTCCTGATAACACCGAGGATTTACTTCCTGGAACATCTCGATAGACACAAAAGTTCCAATTAACAGAACAAACGGGTAAAACTGACTCTACAACCTGGAGAGGAGCCAAAGGTCCAGAGAGCATGCGCAGGAAACAAAGGTAAAAAGTTAATGAAGAGGAAGGAGTCTTACTTCATCCTGGAGACCCTTGAAGACCCCTGCCCACCCTCACCAGGAGGCACTGCGCAGGCGCGAAGAACGGGGGCGGGGCAAGAGGGGAATTTCTTGGAATTAATTGTAATATTCCCTCCTCATCTTCGGAATCCTAATGCATATGTAACATTTCAAACAATAAAAGGAGCTGGGGTTTTTGGCTCCCCAAGCGCACTTTTGTGGCGGAGCGATCCCCCGTGTGCCCGACGTCGTAATAAACATACCACTTTATAACTCTTAGTGAGTTGTAGAGTTTGATTCCGCGCCTCACCCACAAGTTTCAATGCCTACTGAAAAGAATGGAAATATTCCTAATAACTACACTTGAACCTGAATGAAACCACTGAAACATTGAGGTCTTACCTTCAGAGAGTATGGGATGAGAACAGAAAAAATGTCCTCCTTGGCCTTTAAGTCTGCATGCTCATAGCCAGCAAAAAAAAATAATCATTTAAAATAATTTGTATTTTACCATCTGTTGGAGAAAACTGTAGTCTGTTACTGAATGTGGAACAGCAAGGAAACATTTCTGCACTGAAGATTCAAATCGCATCGAATCTGTGCAAAAGAATATATTAAGGCAAATATGGCCTTAGTACAGTCCACTCCCTTCAGGATTTAGCCTTAGACTGCAAAATCCTTTGAGTGGAAAGGCTAATATTTATGATATGTATAAAGTGCAATATATTTCCCTATATAAATGTTATAGTTCCCCATCACACATTAAATACTCAGTATTTTATACTTTATAGGAAACAAATGTCTTACAAATGCTAATAATATTCAGAAAATCAGTGATTTAGCCTTAAATATGGCTATCCTGTTTCTGCTCGAAAGCTTTATGCCATTAAATCACTAAAGCAGAGTAAGCTTTCAACAAATTATCTAGCACTGTGATGAGATCGAGAATCAGTCCTGTACATCTTTAGTTCAAAGACAGTAGAAATTGTTGCCAAAAGTACCCACAGATTCTATATGACAAGGATGGGACTTGCTTGGGCTTGATTACTATAAGTGTCATTTGAACACAATGTACATGTATACACACACACACACACATGCACAAAAGTACCAGCAACTTCAAGAGAAATTTCTAGGTGCATGGCCATAGAGAATGGACCAAAGTTTTCTTAAAATGAGAGAGACATAAGTGATAAAAGCAAACAGTGGTGGAATTACAAGATAAAGCTAACCTATCTGATAAATGGAGTGACAGAGCTAAAGGCCGTGTAGAAAGGAGACCTTTCTACCTGCCAGACCTGCCCACTTCACTTTCATGAGATTGTTAGATATTGTTTCCTTTTGCCTTGTGAAACAGAAAGTGTTTTCTACTGACAGACACTTTTTGCCAGTTAAAATGACAGGCAAATACCAGGATACTGTCCTCCATTCAGCAACATGTACCATTCTAAATCATCTAGGAGATGCACAGTAGTGTTCCGTTTTTAAAATCTTACCTATAGCCACAATCTCTGTTTTAGCGCTCTGCCCATCCAGCAAAGATATTTGCCAGGGGGTCCAAAGCTTACCTTCTTATGCCAAGAAGACAGATTTGCCAGCTGGTAAGACTGGGTTCAACTCACAGGTTGATCCTCTGATCACAATGTATCCTTCTAAAGACTTTAATAAAAAAATAGGTTATTTTTAGACTTGGCCTTCTTACATGTAACAGGGATCTGTATCATAACCCGATTTTATTCACTTAAAAGACCTGTTGGAAGAACTTATATTTGTTTTGTTCAATCTTAACTGAAATTCTACCTTTGTACTTTTTAATGTTATTTATTGTTCCCTTCAAAAGTCCTTTCTCATAACATCTCTGTTGAGAGAGTCCCAGTTTACTTTTCTGCCCCACACCCCCAAAAGAAATGGCCATTCCCTTAATTAAAGTAAGAAATACAAGGTATTGAGGTGAGGGAATTTTAAAGAAAAACCAGGGACAAGGTCAGAGATGCCTAATACATGATGGGTAAACAGCTATGTGTTGATAGTCAAGCTAAAGTATGATTGGCTTCAGGATGTACGGTACCTTTCAGGAGAACCCCACCTTTTGTCTTTGCTCAGCCTCGTCCAGTTCTTTGCTCAGCCAGTGAGCAGGGATAGCAGGAGTTTCTCTGGTTACTGTTCTCTGGATATTTGCCCCTGCTAACTAGTGTAGGACTCCCAGTTATTTCATACAACTTTTGTGATGGTATTAACTATTTAGTCTTACAAGGTATGATCCCAACATCACCCAGGTTTTCTCCATATATTTGTAAGTAATATTCACACAGATATGACTATAATGTCAGCTTATTTACTGTCACTGCTGAATACATTCCACCATGCTCCTGATCTGTTCTCCAGCTAGAGTTCTGAGGTGCTGCAAGAAAGCTTGGTGGATTTTTGTTTTCTCCTCTGGAAGTTTTGGGTCTGCTTCCATCAGGATGTCTCTGAGCTGGACCAAAAGCAGGCAGCTCCTAATGCTAGCCTTGAAATCAAATGAGTTTAAACAGTGAAATCATAGTGCCACAATGTAAATACAATATATAGCTGATAAGGCCTCTAAAGCTTTGCTTTTCTACACCGGTCTCATCAGCAGGATGACAAAGAGAAATTATAATAAGATGTGGTTTATATTACATGCAATAAGAAATACAAATACTATTTGCTTATTCAGTGATGCTTCCCAGTATAAACACATACCTGAAAAATATGCATTGCATATTTGCACACACCAATGCACGTCCCTTTTTTGTGCTGCGCATCCCCAAAGACACAAACAACAGTTGACTCATTAGGATGAAGGATGACCAAATTGTTAGAAACTTCCAAGACCAAGCCACAAACACTTGATCACACTTCCAGTAGTATCAGAGAGGCCACTACCAAGGACTTCAGTGAACACTGGAGTAAGCCTGTGACGTCCTCAAGTGTTATGCAGCATTTTTTCTGAAGGGCCCGTGTTCTAAAGTAATCTTTTATTGACAGATCTACTTAAATGCACAGCTGCACTGATATTAGCATAATAATTTGAAAATAGTCGGAATTCAGTAGCTGCTGTAAATCATGGAGCTAGGTGAACATAAGGAGAGAAAGAGGCAACTGTAACGAAATTATAACTTCTCTAATTTTTAATAGCTTGATTTCCCATGGGGAATGTGATTAATTTCATTTTTTTGCTACACGTGTAGTGCCTCCACTTATGGAGGTCATGTCTCAATCAGACTGGATTTTCGATTGATGGGCATTAGCACAGCCTTTGTGATGTCAGTGCATCTGTCATAATTTCTATTAGCTGAGAATCCAGCCCAGCCGCTCCAAGAAAATCGTGTGATGTTTTGGATTGGAAATTTATGTCTTAATATTTTGTGTTGAAATCTAGCCCTAGCCTAATCAATGTTATGCAGACTTTGTTAGATCAATGGTTGTGGTAGAAAGGCTCATGACCAGTGAAAATGTTAAAAAAATAAAGATGACTTAGGCCCTCCCCCTATGTTTGCTGTCTGCAGAAATTTGAGATTTGAACAAATGTATTTTCACACAACAGTTTGACACGGAGACTGAAAAGTGCAAAACCACTGTAACTAAGTTTCAGTGTATTCTGGTTTTTCGTTGTTGGGTATCTTGAATATCACGTTTTACTGCTTTTACCAGGCCCATTTCATCCGCTTCTCTCTGAAGTCAAAAGGCAGATCTGAGGTCCAAGGTCCAAGGTCCAATATACTCTCTTCTGACTCTTGCTCCTTGCTCCTCTGGACTGGTTTTTGGTCCTTTCCTGTATCACACTCAGATTTCACCTCTAACCTCAGAGCTATGCACAATTCCACACCTGTTTCATCATATTTCTAGCTACTCACTCCACCTTTCTATATGAGCTATATAATTTTTGCTCTTCTCTTCTTGTGCAATGTCTTAAAAAAAACCCTATTTCCAAACTAGTTTATACAGGTAGTAACTAGATTATCTCATAACCTCTATTGTAAACCTCAGGCTTTCTGTGGTAGTCCTCTTTGCTGTGCAGTAGCTGTTTTAGAGCCTGATCTGATGACAACAGAGAGCTTTCCCTTGATATGAAAGGACTTGAAGTTTTTGAGACTTAAGCTATTTGCCATTTTGGCACTTTGCCAAGTACTACATCACGGGGGTATATTACTAAACAAATGCCATGTCCTTTGCTAGGCAACATACAGATAATTGGAAGACCCAAGGATTTTCTTTTGATCTGAGCCTTTATTGTCCCAATACTGAAGGAAATATTTGTACCAAATTCCTCCTGATTGATTAATCCCATTAAAAAAAGTATACTGACAATTTATAAAAATAGAAAAACCCCATCCATAATATGCAGAATCTAGCCAGTGCCTGGATATCATGGCATATGGGGTTACCATGGCTTTTCATAGGCATTATTTATTTTGTGATGCTCAAGGTAACATGGGTGTGAAATGTTTGGCTCTCATCAGCATGAGCGAGTCCTTCCTTATTCACACAGATTGTGTCTCTGAGGTTACTAGGACAAAAAAAGGCAGAAAAATCCAGGGCTCAGGTGATGGTGGTATTCATCTGAATCTAGTTATTGATATGCTGCAAAAAATCACAGGAAATTACATCGGCCTAAATATTGAGGCTCAATCATTGTGGTGAGAGAATGCATTTAGTATCCACAGAAGATAAAATGCAAGATTTGTCTACTGCATAATGTGTGTCAAAATATCTTTTGTCCTTCCATACCCACACTGGTGTTCCCAACAACCAGGGGTGCCTTTGGATACTTGGCTTTCAGGTCCAGAAGCTTCTTCAGGCTAGGGGGAGAAATCCATATTGTTCTCTTGCCATGAAAAATCATTTGTTCTTTGCTGCTCTTAAACTATTCCCTATGGTGGAAATGAGAAAGGTCTGGTAATTTTGACTAATGTCAATATAAACTACCATACTGCTAAGTAGGACACTGTGTCATGATAGACAGCAAGACATTAATGGGGCTTTTCATCTGAGATTCCTGTAGTGCTATACAATGCTGAGCTTTTATCATGAACTATATTATTGCTCAAGAAACTGAGACAAGAATGAACTAAATGACTTGGTAAGACACACTAAATTAGTGGTAGGAGAAGATTAGTCTTATGCTTTCCTTTCTCCTGCTCTGAGGATTCTGAAAGACTCCGTTTGTATGTGATGTAAAGAATAAAGCAATGTGGCTGGACTTTGTGGCAAATCAGGATGCCAAAATCTCACTGCATATGTGACAGAATACCAGAAGTGTATTCTCTTAGAGAGGATCACTGCATTCCCATTTGCTGAGTGGCTTGTATCTACTGTAATAGACCCAGACCATTTTCTACAATATGTAAAATATTTTCTAAAATTCAAGTACCTGCTTTCCCATTTGTCTGCAAGGACTAATCTTTTCAGAAATACTGTCTCCTTGGGATGGTTGATCAGTATCTGAATTTTTATTTAATCAAAGTGTTTTTCAGATACCTCTTGTCTTACAAGACTAAATATATCCTTTTTTCCCCCTGACAATACCATATACATTCTTTCCATATTTGACAAGTGCCATGTGGAATCATGATTTCAAAATCCGCAAAAGCAATCACTGAGAAACCTTGTCTTTGCAGACAATGCAATGAACAGACAGACTAGTGGACAAGCCAGAGAACTGTTGCAACTGTGGGCTGGCCTTCTGGGTAAAAGACATGCCTGAAACACAAAAAAGGAGCTACGTGTCTGTGGAACCAGTCATGATCACCCTTCCTGCCATAGAATAATCTATCACTAAGTATTACTGCCTAGATATCCTAACAATTGAATTTCACATGCTTTTTCCAATACTCCAGACATTTAAAGCATATTCACCAAGCAGGTTTAATTTCCAAACACAGAGCTTAATGCACAATCTGTTTAAACCTACTGATATCTTGAAACACACTCCAGTGGGATTTGAAGAAGCTCAGCATAATCAATCAAGGTTCATTTCTCTTGGCAGCTCAGTCTGAACATGTAGAACAGATGAAGGCACCTCCCTTGGGGCTGAACAGTTTTTTGAGACAGCATCAGTTTAGCCAAGATCTTTAATCCAGGTATAGAAGTTGCAAAATCTCCATTTAATACTTGCATTCTTAAAGCATGAGTCTCTCAAGGGCAGGTCAAGTAGTAGAAAGGCAAATCTGCCTTCCACTTCCTGATTTCATAAAGGAGCTTATGCCATACGATGCATGTCCTGCACTGAGAGGCAATCATTATACGAGGAAGTTGTACTCTATGACAAATGTTTACAAAGCCAGCTGCCTTGCAGCAAATAGCATTCTGTAATCCAGTAACAAATCAAAGAACCATACCACGCTCTTCCAGAACTCAAGTGAACTTTTGTGCCTCTGAGAGGGTTGTGTAATAGCAGCGAGAAGTGCCAACAAGTAAGTATTTGCAAAAAGAGTACAAACAAGGAATTTCACAAGAAGCTGTTGAAACATGAGTGAGGATTAAAGAAACAGCCTGGATCTGCCTGCTTGGATTCTACTCAGCCTAGTCTGGGTAAAGTTTTCACGGCTCTCTTCTCTTGCCTCTCTCTGCAGATCATGGGCACTTTTCACCTCCTCCTTTCAAGTTTCCACTGTCCTTCTGTGGCTCATCAATAACTACTGCAATAAACCCTCTTCTTCCCTCTTCTAGTCCTTTGCCTTTGCTGTGGACCTGCAGCATTTTCCATGTGAAAGTCCAGTCTCAGCTGCCAGGGTCTATGTACCAGTTGGAAGGAAACAATGGGTCCTGTGGGCACTTGAATCCAACCGAGAATCACAGGACAGAAAGGATGGAGAAGCTTGTTTGGGAACTTTCCCAGAAAATATTATATTCCACAAAGAAGTCCAACTGGTCCAAAATGAAATGGTTCTGAGTAAGAAGTTCTTTTGAGAAAAGTCTGGAAACACAGTTTTGGTTCTGGAGAGGCAAACAATTTCTTTGAAAATATGTGTTCTTTGTAATAGTGAAAACATATAGATTATCCACATTGAAATGCCTCATTATGCTTGAATAAAACTAATCTTTTCTGTTTATCTGAGGATAGATCTTTCAGCTTAACAAAAGTGTCATGTTTTCAACATCTACAGGAATTCAGTCATGCTTGCATGCTAACAAAAGTCAATAAGGTCTACCATTAGTTTAGGAGGAAATATAAATTTCTGTGTTGGAACCACGGATGGGAATTCTTCTGAACTGCAAAGACCTGAATGAATCTGAAAAGAAATTGGG
>NW_020799091.1:129791709-129844788 GCF_003259725.1 Athene cunicularia
GAAGAAGAATGCATGTTTTCAGAGTAAGTTGCAGTCTTTATTAATAGATGAGATTCATTCCTGAGGCGACACTGAGTTTTGACACTTTATAGGTTGAGTTGCATTAAAAAATTCAAGATGACCCAATTTATTTTTAAAGTTTTGTTCTGTTATACCAATTAACAAACTACTCTAAAGCAGGAGATTACCACACTAATCAATATCAAGCCTTTGCTTGTAATACATCAAGCCTCCAGAAAGATCTTGCAGTATTTCCTGATCATAGAAAATGTGTAGCAGCCACATTGGGTGAAATGTCTACTATGGGGAAATGCAGTGCTAGTTGGTATAGTTATGTTCTTTTCATAAGCTGTGCCTGTTAAGGAGCTTTCTGACAGAGTCTGACATGACAACAGTGTAGCAGTCCATCTGATCAGAAAGACTTCTGCTTAAGGAGAGACTCTCCACCCTTGCATAAGCACCGCAAGTACTGAATGCAGACAGCACACCATAAAGATTAACTTTTTCTCTTTGTTTACCGATGCCTTTTTTCTGCTAAAGCATCTTGTGAGGTTATGCATCTTCTGAACTTTCAGGAGCTTACATGAAAGGAGACTCTGGAAATGTCGCATTACCAGCACTGGTTAGTTTTTTCTGCCTCAATGATTTATTTCAGAATCAAAAGTCTTATCAGATCAGATAGCAACAGGTCTCAAGTATACTATAGAAAGAGTGACATATCCTAGTCTGAAGTCTCTTATCTCTTCCCCAAATAGTCATTATCTCCGGGCACCCTGAACAGACCGTGGTCATGGTAACTATAAGATCTGTCTCTGGATGACCTAGTCTATTGACCGACTCCATTGATTAAATGGCAGAAAAATCAGGGTCTCCCTTGATCTTCACAATAACTAGGCACCAGTTATTTAACTTTGATGAAGGTAGCTATGACGGATGCAAATCATTGAAAGCCAAATAAGAGAGCATCTGAAGTGCTGTTTTGTAACTGGCAACTGCTGCATTGCCAGGTTCATGCTTCCAACAACCTTGGTAGCAGCTGGCCAACAGCCTTGGTTGAAAAGAGAACAACAGGCCTTGAATCCAGGATTCACTGGCTTTCTGAATAGCCATCTTCAGGTACGCCATCTATCAGCTGCAGGCCAGTAGCAGCATTTTGACTATTCCACTATGACCATTTATAAGGAAAATGCTCAGAGCAGTCACCTAGTTAAAGGCTAATACTCATTCCAGTTTAGACGCTCATGATCCAAATTAGTTGATATAGAACAAAGTAAGGCCCAAAATTTTCAGTTTAGAAATCAATCATACATTAAATATTTCTAACCATGAAGGACAGAACACAGAACATCTCCTCAAGATCCTTGGAAAATAATACTGAGAAAAAAATAAGAGAGGATGTTTAGAAAACATTATTAAATCTACGTGGTCAGACTGTGCTTCTCAGGGACAAGACAAAGTGGAGGAAGTAAAGAGCTAACCTAATCCAAGGGAAATCTCTGGCACACAGGGAAAATGTGTCTAATTTAATACCTGTCAGTCTCGTTGCCGCCTGGAGTCAGTCATCCCTTACTCCAACATATGCAGTATGTTGTCCTCAATGAGATGGCCAGATGCTATGTTGGTGACTAAATAAAACTGACTGATGCTCTTTGTTCTCTCCCATCCCCTTCTGAAAGCTGGCATCCTACATTGCATATGATTGGATAGCCCTGTGTTGTGCAGACTGTAATGTGCTCCCTGCATGGTAGTATGTTAGTGCTCCATAGAGAACCAATCACAACCCATCAACTGCTGGAATAATTCCTAAAAATGCCTGTTCATCTAAACAGATTAGACAAAATTCAGTGTTTCTAGAATCCCTTCAGAGACTCTACATTGCTCACAGCATCTTCTCAGAGATCCCAACTTCATTACAGGCATAGGTCAGGACAATTTCATTATTTTGCAGCCCTCCACAGTCCAGCTTACTCTCACCTGAACTGAATGAATCCTGGGTTTTATGCTTCCAACCCCTTCCACAGTGATACCAGCACCATGCAGTGAGGACATGGGGAGAAGGATATGCAAGCATACAAAATCATGCACTTGGACTGCGAGAATATTCATCCTGCTCCTACAGCTGGGACTTAGGCATTAAGTGATAAGCTTTTCTAATTAAAGAAGAGGAAAGCTAAGGTTAAAAAAAAAAAAAAAAAGCAAAACCAAAAAACTAAGCACTACATATTTTGTTGAAATCCAAGGTCTACAGCAAGATGTGATGAAGTCAGGCACAGCATTTCTAATGGAACAACATTTCAAGAGACAGGGCGAGAAAGGAAACAGGACTCCTAACTTTGCTGTGGGCAAGACTGTACAACTGCAACGTAATGTGTCTTTTACTGAAGTCCATGGAGATTTTGTCAATGATTACATAAAACAACTAGTGAAAACTTAGTAACACTAACTTATCCTTCAAAGATTGAAGAGGAAGGATCTAAATCTCTGTTACTGTGTGATAGTGAGGCCAACCGTGTAATCACCTTTGCAGAGAAAGGCTATACTAAGGCTTTTAAATATGTACTACAACTAAATGGAAAAAACCCCTAAATATTTCCCAGTGAATGTCAGTTTTCTCAAAACACTAAATTACTATTTCCAAATATCAGTACAAGGATGATGTATCTTCTTGGCAACTGGATCATACATGGATATCATCACAGTGCAGGCACCGCAGCCTCCACTCCACAGCCATATTTTGCATCTGAGAGACGGACTGCAAAGGAGACTGTTAAAGAAGAAAGAATTGCAACATTTCAAAGTTATTTTTTCCTTATATTCTTCCGAGTCTCCCTTGGTTTATGTACATGTGAAGAATTTGAAGAATTGGGGGGATCTTCTGACCAGATAGCTTCAGAGACAAGAAAATGTGTACAAGATAGATAAATAGAGCATGTACAGAGATGAGAAGGGTAAGGACAGAGAGAGAAATGAGCATGAGGCAGACTTCCAATACAGATTTGTTCAGACTCTACAGTCAGTATCTGGTAAATTCCCAAAAGACTGAAATCAGTACCCTGTAAAAAGGATGGATTGAACAAATATAGCAATAGGTCTTCTTATTAGCCTTACACTACTTTTCTAAGTCTTACACATAATTATCTGTATCTTGCATTTGCAAAACAGTACCAGCAGATCTCAGTAATGTTTCCAGTGCTGCTTCCAGTGCTGAACATGCAAGGAATATAGTAATTTAAAACGGAGAACAATACCCAAGTGCACACACCTAAATTCTGAATGGAAGGACTCCCTCCATTATGTGCCTCAATATAAAGGCTCCACCCTCAAATCACAATCTCCTCCTGGTGTCTCAGTGCCCTGCAGTTCAGTGGAATCTACTATTTTCTTTCATTTTAGCTCCTTTCCAGAATGATATGTAGTCCTATTACTCTTCTCACTGGGTGTGTCCATTTGCATCCATTTTGCTTAGGTACTAGATGATTTCTTCCACCTGATTTCACCATTCCTACTGGTAATTCCCACTGGTAAAATATGACTAATCATATCACACTGTTAAAGACATGCTAATTATTCCACTGAATGCTTGGACAATGCACAATGCAAGCTACTAAAAAAGCTGAAGCTAATTACTTTCCACTACTGCCTTTCTCCAGTTAATCTTTAAATTAGTGTTCTTCCTGCATAGAAGGTTCTCAACAGCAAAGCTAAACACACTTGTTGAACTTTATAACCTGCATGGCAGCTTCTTAGCTGAGATAACTGCCACTGAAGTCAATAGAGCCCTGACAGCAGTTAGCAACCTGAAGAGTTTCAAATGACAGAAAATATAGTAGATAATAAAATAAGTTTATGCAAAACTCTTTGATGGACTGGGGCCTCAGTAATTTATTTACTGTGGAAGTAGTTCTGTGTTGATTTCTTTAGTTACTATTTTTATTACAAATGCACTGAAAGTTTTTTCGTGCTTTGGGAAGCTGTAAAGAAGATTTGGGCTATATTTAGAAGAGTTACACTCAAAACATGACAATGTTATACCCATGTAACTAACACACAGAATGCACATACAGCACTGTATTGCTCTGCTGAGAACAAATACAAGGTGAGGTTTGTTATTTAAGTAGAAGCTGTTCTGTTTACATTGGTTCCCAAAGAATAGTGAAATAAATCATCTTCATCCCCAGTTGCAGTAACATACAGAATTACAGAACTCAAAGGCAAAGTTCAAAAAAAGGATATGCTTCTTTCTTAGGTAACATAGCAGCGATTCTTCAGGATCTGCCTGCCTCTCTATTACTTATTACTCTATTACTCTTGTCTCAAGAATGTTGCTGTATCATCGGCATGCTTCAACTTGTTGGAGACAAGATAATACAAACAAGTTTGAACACATTTTTTAGGACCCACTGCTGCAGAATGAAAAGAGACTGAACCTCAGGCTTCTCTCAGCAGTTCTGCTATACCAGCAGCGTGCTCCAAATTATCATGTGTAAGACAGCATGAGTTAGTTCAGGAATCTATTTGGAACTGTATAGTGAAATAAGATTTCAGAGTATGCCTTTAAGCACAGTTGTCATGTAATGACAGATAAAACATAACAGACAGAAAAAAAAAATTAATTACTTTTCCTTAATTCACCTAGTAAAAAAAAAAAAAGAAAAAAAAAGCCAGTATCATTTCTCTAGAGTATAAAAATTTTGACCAAACAACTGAAAAATAACTCCAGAAAAATACATGGCAAAGTTTGTTTGTTAACAGAGAAACAAAATCCCTTCATTTCAGCTTACAATATATTTGGGGTCACATGTTTGTTAATAGGAATTCTCATTCACTGACCTGCAGTAAGAAAAGCGGATAAAAAATCTCAGAAAATGAAGCGTGAGCTTTTAGCATCAAGAACAGAAAAAAAAACAACAAACCCTACTTATTTTATTTTGGAGAATTGCCAAAACTATATTAGTAAGCAGCATATCCTTTCACTAGTGATGTATTTACTCCAACTACATCAACTTTAAGAATATATTCGTATAATGTTTTAGTAAACAGATAACTAATCATAATTCTAAAAATTCTGTGATATGAGGGGTGATATGAAGTCATTCAAACTATATAAAACTCTGGTAGAAAGCAGGATGCTATAAGGAAGGTCAAAGACAAGAGATGAATAAACTGTTGCTACAGAATAACAGTTCTCCTGCATATGAACAGTAAACATTAAAGCACTGCTGTTTAAAAAAAAAAAAAAAAGCATTAAAAAACTTACCTTCCTGTCATTCACAAAAAAAAACCCAAGCTCATCTGATCATTGGGGGCAAGCCATGCTGTTGCATTAATGTCTGAAAAATAAAGCTTTACACATCAAGAGAAATTAATGGAATGCTATATGATCCTTAAGGTCATCTGAGTTTGCTTTGTCCTGCAGAATTTATTTTCAGACTGAGCATCAAATTAAGTAGATGGGGAGGAGCCAGGGTAATGTATGCCATTTCTCAGGAATTAATGCGTGTTCAGATGCTAATGTACCGACTTTCTACTCCTACTCCCTACCCCAACTATTGTCTGATGAGCTGAAATAATCTGGAAAGAATTTGAGCCCCTCTAATTCTAACCCTGTAACCTATAACGATAAGGCACTTAACTGTGAGGGGGACCTTCTGGGTTTGAGCTACAAATGCCAGATCTATTTTTTTTTTTTTAGATATTATCCAGTAAATGATGAATTTAGAATATATAGGAATGCCTGAAGCTAGAACCCAGGACATGCAGTATTACCTACTTCTGAGGGGTGTCAAATGCTAAACTATGGCGCCATGCTCATTCTAGCTTGTCACTGACCTGAACTATCTGTATTTTTTTTCCTGCAGAGTGACCGAATTTTAACAAAATCAAGATTAGTACTACACACACACTTAAAATTTCCTTCTGGTTATCTCTATGCCATGTCAGCTCTATACCGTGACTGCTTTGGGTGCCATTATAAGATGACCATACTCTAGATATACTTTGTTCTTAGAGAAAGAAATCCCAATTCCTGATTTGAGATTCTAGATTCTTACCCATTTCCCTGGATGCGTGTGCAGGAAACAAGGCCATTAATCACCAAATGCTTTATTACAGCTGCCTTTTTTTTTTTTTTTTTTAAGGGGACTTATGTGTCTTTCAGAAGTCTCCATTCGTGTGTGTACATGTCTTTTGTTTCATTTATCATTTTTACATTTTACAGCAAAGGTCTCTATTTCATTTAGAGTCAGTGCAGCCTTACGGGACAAAGTAGTCAGTCACAGATCTTTTAGAAATCCCCATTAGAAGGAAAGAAAATTATTCTCAGCAGAGACATGCTGCTTCTTTTGTGCTTTAGCCCCTAATGCATGCCTGAGAGCTACCACAATGCAAGCACTGAAGTGAGGTCTGTCAGTAGGTCCTGCAGGCAAAACCCCTCACGGGTCCTGCCAACTGCAGCACTGCTGTAGTATGCCACATATGTTGTAGGTACAACGATGCAAGTTCAAAGGCCTGACAAAGAACCAGATCAAATACTACATTTTGGTGGTCCAATATCTAATTTTCAGAGTACCAGGCCTCCAAAGCAGAACCTAGTGTTTATGTTAGGTATTTAGACTTACACACACACACACACACAGAATGGCGGTGCTGAGGGTGGATAGTTATGGAAAGACTTCTTTAATGAAGAAAACTAGTAGAAAGAGTTCTTCTCAACATCTCCAGTTTGGGTGTTACTGTATGGTGCACGTTAATGTGTCAATAGCCATCCAATGTGTCAGTGCTTTTGGAGCCATAACCTTTCTGCTTATCTAGCTCCCTGAGCCGGCACATTTTAAACAATATTTAAAATGTAACAAAAAAACCTCTCTTTATCACCTGTATAGTCTAAGAAGATTTATTTCACAATATCCCATGTAGCCATAGTGTCATCTGTCAGGTTGTTTAATTGCTGATATTTCTAGCTTCCAGGCAGTTTTTCAAACACCTAAAAGCCAAGAGACAGCTTATGTTTCAGCCCAAAAAGCCCCCAACAACCCATGTTTGCTACATATATAGATTTTACTGAGATAATGAGGCAACAGTGACCCTTGTAAAGAGGCAGGGAAGAATCTTTATTAATAATAACTGAGAAATACTGACAAGCAGAGATGTGATCTGCACTGCAGAAAACAAAGTGTGGGTCTAAAACTTGATGAATCCCTGGAGTGCAAACACCTCAGCACTACAGGTGGGGAGATGTCATGCAATGGCCTGCAAGGGTTGGGCCTCAATTTGCACAAGATTTGACTTGTCTGGAACTAACCAGCACCTGTGCTGACACATAGGTACACAGGAGAACAACGGACAATGCACCTTCCCCCTAGTTCAGTACATCTATATGCTCCCTGCTTCGGCATATCCCAGGACTTACCCATGTTTTGGGGCGTTATTGACAGGTGGGGTTGTGAGCTGTCATTAACAAGTCCATGCCGTGAAACTAAGAAGATGTTTCAAATCAGAAAAACTATTTATAACAGCAGCATTCACGTTTAATTTTATTTATTGACTTACAATACATAAAAGCTAAAGTAATACAAAGAAAGTGAAGAAAAAGAGGTAAAAACCAATGGAGCTTCAGCTGCCTAAACCACACTTCCAGTGCCACAGCAGATGATTTGCTATAACCTGCTTGGCCTCCAGTTGCTATGTTACATCGTCCAGTCCTGTGCTCCACTATGTCTCTGCTCTCTTATGACATCTAAAATGGTCTAGACACATATGTTTAAGCCGCTAAATTTCACCTACTCATGGTAGTTACAGAGAGACAAATTGAAACAATAAAGATTTCGTACCTTAATAGCCAATGCAAAAGCAGTTTAAGCTACTAAACCTGATTCCTGTTACACGTACAGTATCAACTCATAAAAGGGATGGAAGGCAAGAAGAGAAAATAGTCTGTGGAAAACTGAGGAGCAGTGAAATAATAAAGAGCCTGCAGGCTGACATATCAAACATATTAGAGCCATTTATTTTCATTACAAATGGCAGTTTTCATAGCTCTGGAGCAATCTGACCTGTGAATAACTGGAAGAGCCATCACCACGCTCAGCAAGGAATAACTGATGCAGAGGTTCACTGAAAACACACGCTGAATGTACAAACTGCCTATTTTCTCAGTTCTACTTTCTTATCAAAGAGCCTGCTGCAATTTTTCAGGTGATACTTTGGGTAACTTCTGTGGACTCACTAAAAAAGTGTTTTCTCTGTGTTAGGATGTATCCCTGATCAAAGCCCCAAATTCAGATACCATGGAGGTTTGCATATTTCTCTGTGTGTGTGTGTGTGTGTGTGTGTGTGTGTGCATTCAGAACTGAAATCTCAGCTTTGCACTTCAAGAGGAAGAAAGGCTGAAGCTCCCAGTCAGTTCAATATTGTGGATTCTGATGCTGAAATCTGAATATTGTGGCTGGAGGTTTCATAATATATTAACTTTGATATATTCTATGTAGTTTCCTGGTCTCATCTTAGGTTACAAATATATACACACTTTCAACTTAATAACACCAGGATTTCTGTTACCATTTAATACAGTGCTGGTTTGTATTTTCCTGTTTTCTTCAGCTGCTACTACTTGGGTGTGGTGTCATCCCACTGCACCCAAAGCAGCATCAGATGACTGATATTTGCAGATCATCTTTTGATCTCATTATGTTTTTTCAATCTTCTTTATCGCAGGAGTGGCCAAGAATGAGAGAAAGCTCTTTCATGTACTTTCATGGCTCAGTATAGTACTGAGCACAGGATTAAGCACTGATTAAAATGCCTTTCCAGAGACAGGTTCATCCAGTCTCCTATTCAAAGCACACAGAACTGCATGTGAGTTTTCCCATTAAGTTCAGAGGCTTTTACTTTGCTTCCAGAGGGAAAAAAAAAAAAAAAAAAAAAAAAAAAACCAGTGGAAACTACAACTAAGTGACTCTTCCAACTTTTGGGATAAAATTCTTCTCCTATATATGTAGATCAGCCATACCAGTTTGCCTGGCATAGCAAAAGAAAATCTCTTGTTTCTTGCTTTTTTTTTAACACAAGATGTCTGTACCAAAAGAATCTAAAGTAGCTTTACTACAAATCAGAGCATCACTTCTGATAAAAAAGTGACTGGATCCAACAAACAAGGTTCTGATTCTTCAAGAGACAAAGATCTCTGCACTCACACATCACTGCAAGACTCAAATCTACATTAGAAAATTAGCTGAAGCCATTAAAAAATCTTTTATCATACGAAGTTTTTAAGTGTCGTAAGTGGCAGTAAGTTATCTAACATACTTTTTATACTTCATCCTAAATTTCTTCTGCAGCATTTTAGCTGAGGTCTTCATCATGTCTTTTTTGTTGAATATATATGTTTCAAATGCAGGAGATGTATTCCTAGCAATGAAATGTAGTAATTTAAGTGAAGTACTGTAATGAATATACTGGATGGAGAATGAAGATAAGGATAGAAGATATAATGTGCATATTTTTAGTAGCTGATTCTGAAAATGATAAAACGATAAAATATATTTATCTGCGTGTTGATTAGTGTGTGTTGGGGCAGTAAATCAGTTTTCCATTTCCATTCAGGTCTTGTGCACTCTGGTTTGTCATTCACAGATGTGGCCCAAGGAGTGGAGAAGCAGATTCATTGTTTGCCATCTAAGAGAACAAACAAGAAATGAAAAGAGTGACTTGTTAATATTATTTGACTGGTAAACTCCCACTATTGCCCTTATCAGGTGCCTCCAAGTCACTCAGCAAGGTGTTCTACAGGGGATACCTACAGAAGATCAGTGATAACTGTGGTCAGGACCAAACAGGGATGGAGAAGCACAGTCTGCACTGGTGGACCTCGCCTCCTACAGGCTCCTGCGATGAGAGTAAGCCCACAAACCTATTGATTTGGTGGCTAATGATGCCTCACCATGACCACAGAAATACTATGGGAATAATCTGTGAGTGAGTGCTCAAGAGTTTCATGGCAGAACCTCAGAGGTTCAGGGCAGAGTATGGATTTATAGGCTGATAAGGACCTTGCTTCACAGATGTTGTAGGCTAAATAAAAACTTACACAGGAAAGTAATTGCAATAGCAGTGGGAACATGACTACAGTAAACACCTGCAGAAAGAATATAAAGGATCAGCATTATAAGGAGTGTATTGCCTCATTTGTTTTTCTTCTGTATCCTTCTGTTAGCTCTGAGTTATTTTTCTCCCAGAGAGCTACTGGGCATACCAAGGAGTACCAGAATGAGTGCCAGAGCGCAAGTCATTGGGGGAAAGCACCTAGAAGGATACTGAACATGCTTGGAGGCTGATCCATTGCATGTCAGTAAGAGGAGCTATTTAATCCTCCATAGGATTTGACATACAGAAGAAAGGAGGAGGTTTCAGGAAAAGAGGGGATTGTAAGAATTATGTAAATTTCAAAGACAAAAAAAAGATTATACAAAAGCAGAGAACTTCCAATACAGTGAATGGCATTTGTTGGAATAACTTGTGTGAGTGAGACTTCTTAACAGACATTTCACTTACAAAGGAGCCATATGATATTGTTGTATATGGAGCATGACCAATTGGAGACATCATTAGGCACCCCACCATTCAAGGGTGCCAAAAGCAGCATGCACTTCTACCCAGAGAAACTTAAACAGACCCTCCCCTCCACCTTCCTATTACCATCTCAGTAAAGTCATCTGTGCAGCTTGCCCGTATTTGTTCAGCAGTCAAGGGGCTGTTCAGTGCAAAGGTCTTTTTCAGTCCTCTTTCATTCCTCACTCTAGTTACTGCATCTCTCAAAGCAAAGAACACAGAGCATCCCAAGAAGAGTCCTGCCTCGCCTATACCCTGAAAAACAACAAAAAAATTCAAATAGATGTAGATTTTGAACAAATGAGAGGAGTGCATGCCATATCAATATCAACTAAAAAGCTTAAAAGTCAGTGACTCAGAAAGTGTTTAGTTCTTCACAGTAAGGAAATTTATTTTAGTTAGTGGAAGCAAGCTTAGATCACAACAAGTCTTCTGATGGTAGCTGCTTCCAGGGAGCTAAAAAGGTTGATGTCCAATAGTTGCTATTAATTTTAGAATCTTTCTGGCTCATTGCTAAGCTGAAATTTAGAATAACTGGATAAAATTACAACAATCCAAGCCCTAGCACAGATGCAACTAAGAAACAAAGCCCGAACTCATGGTAGTTCCCTGCCGACAAACACCACTGACTTGAGTGGCCTTGACATCCTCTCGCTGGTTCTGACATAAGATTCACATTTGTTCCTTATCTCAAAGACAGGTAAAATCAACCCCTATTCCATAGTCCTCTCAGTGCTGTGTTATTGAACATTTCAATCTGAACTGGACTGGGACATTGCAATTGAACCTTACTTATCTCCTTGCTAAAATCTGACAGCCAAATGTCTTCCCCAAACATGCTGCACAAAGACAGAATCACACCTTCTTACACTGAATTTCAAGGTTAATTATAGGAGATAAGTTCTCAGAAAAGGATAAAATCTCTGTCTGAAGAGGGATATTAGTATCAGCTCTCTAGATCAGATCCCAGTCAACTATGTAACTACTTCACCTAGATATTTTTTTCAAATAAATACTTTTCTAATTATTTATTACTGAGACAGCTTTAAACAATTTTAAAGGACCTATTTGTTCTTTAATATCTTCCACCATAAAGTATGCTTTTTCCTCCCATTATTCTGTTTTATTTTACTGTATTCTAAGGGCATACCCAATACTTGAAACAGTTAAAAATTTGCAGGATTATCTTCACCTTGATTTACCATTACTGTTTATATGCAACTGGCCAGAATATTTGCTGGTATAAATTGAAGCAATGATTATATCAACTGAATACCACTCTCTATATAAATACATATATGCAGTCCTATTTCTTACTGCATAACACACATAAGTAAGCTGCACACACTTATTGTCATTATGATTTCTCCATCAATTTCTTCGGTATTTTTGCTCTAAGTCTTCTGTTTATCACCACATTTTAAAAGTATGGTTTTAAATTCAGCTTGAAGCTTCTGTGTATGGTCTGTTAATGAAACCCTAAACTTAACTACTTGCCAACCATGAAGGATATGTAGCAATATCTTGCATTATGTCTTTTTGTATTCGTAACCCTGATGTCATAAATAAAACAACTTTATGGACACTTGTTTGAAATGCTAAAGAGGAAGAACTGAAAACTTATATATGTTTTATATCAGAGTAATTTCTCTGTTTGTCCTTGGGTCTAAGAACTGGGCCCTGTGATGGCTTGCTTACCTTGGATGCATAGATGGCATATGGATTTTGGGAAGATGAGAGCAGGGAAACACTAAACTGTTCTGGAATATCACAAACAGCAGGGATCTTATACTGATCTGGACCTCGAGTATAGAGGACTCCTTCTGGAGAGTACTTCAATTCCTCCATTGTGTACAGTCCAATGCCTTGAACAAAGGCACCTTCAATCTTTAAATAAGAAAAGAAACAGCATTTATGTTCTCATGTTTGGTAAAATGGGTAAAACTTTGGCAAGAACCGATTTGTATCACTAGCTGTTAGAAGACCATTTTCTTTCCTGTATACTTGATGGGATTCTTCAACATTCTGGGGCTACGGTGATGGGAAAAGCTTTCACACTCCTCTTTCATACCACAGAGACAAATGCTTTCATGATGAAGTGGTGAGATCTGTGGACCAGTCTGCAACGAATAAAGGTGTTTCCCTGCTATCAAGTGGGGAAGGCAGGTCAAACAACAGAATTTGGACACTAGATCACAAACAGGATTTAAGTCCAGCAGACCATGGACACACAGGAATACCACAGGAAGTACAACAGGATGACACCATGGGTAAGATTAAAGATTCATTGACACCTTCAAAGCTCTGACACTGATTCAATGGGGCAACTCTACAAGTAAAGGACCTTCTAATATAGTATATGACTTATAACATTATCTAGTAAGAAATTAACATTTCCTGAATTAATGAGGTAAACTTCAGTTCAGATACAGCTATCAGTGTAACAGAAAGAAGACAGCAGGAAAGTCTTGGCACATACCTGTCCTATATCCACAGCTGGATTTATGCTGCATCCAATGTCCATAACAATGTCTGTTCTGATGTTCTGTCAATAAAATTCAGATGTATATTACTGAGACACATGCTTGGAGTGGAGTCACTACAATATAATGTGGGTTAGAGTGTTCAGTGGAATAATATATGCTAAGATAGAGGCCCCTCCATGTACACGATTTCAGAGTAATTTCCAATATCCCATTACAAGCAAAATGGGTTTGAGCTTTAACAGAAGTTTAGCCAGAGACAGCCCTGCCAGATTCTTCCCACTGCACAGGGAAATCTCCACATAAATAAGTACAGAGAGAGGGCATATGATCAGCAGTCTATGACATTTAGTTGCATAGATGGTCAAAAGACTGGAAATAGAATAGTTAGCTCTGCTCTAACTTGTTTGCTGGCAAACAGGGAGAGAACACGCAAAGAACATGTCAGATGTCTGCCATAACTAAAAAGGTGAATCCATAGGACATTAATACAGATGTGCCAGAAGGTGGTTAACACTGCACAGCTTTCATTCTGCTCCACCTGTGTAATTTGCATTTACACTGTTGATATGTTTGCTGTCATGTGAAGATAGATGACTTATTAATGCAAAACCTAAAGTTTTTGAGCTCCAGTGATACAAACAAACCTCATTCACATTATTTACAAAGCTTCCATGAGATTCAGTTATTACCTTGTGATCTCCTGTTAGACAGTTAATTTCAACCTCTGAACAAGCAGCTCCATAAAGAAAATATGTGAATGGCTGTCCTTCCCCTTTCTCCCAATCCATGTTTTCATTGTAACCTCTGATGGAAGAAACGAAGTCCACAAGAAGAAAATTAATGAATGTTTGCATCGTAACAAAGCAGATGAGCACTTGAAAGTTTGAAACTATATCAAGTGAAATCTTAAATAACATGTCAGAATGCCAGCAGTTAAATTCCATGAAATCCTACAGAACCTAATAGATTAGGTTTGATGGATCTGCTATTCATATAAAATTTAGCAGACAAGCAAGCTATTTCAGTTCAGGACTGTCTATAATGGTCATAATCCCAGAAATACACTAATACAGACATGGTAATCAAGTACAGAATACAAATATAAGATAATAGTTCATGAGGTAATAGCACATAAGGGAATTCAGAAAAAGGGAGGAAAACTCTTTAGGACCTATGAAAGAATAATTTACAAGAGATCAATGGAAGAGTTAAATTTACAAAAACTGCCTACAGAATGAGTGAGAGGGTTAAAACAGGAATCTTGAAATAAAGGTGTAATTATTTAGAAGGGAGTGGGACTAACTGAGAAGACTCAGGTAGTCAGGACTGATAGGGTAAATTCAACGGACCAAAGAAGACAGTGAAATGCAGTATCTCCAGCCATGCGAGCTATGTGACCAAGGCATATTTTCTGACCATATATGACTGAAATGTCTTTATCGAGCATATTTAAAATTATAATCCATATAACATTTATAGTATAATTCAGAGCACTGAACTGTGCATTGAAAAATGCATATACAAAGTCCACATATTCAATTTCTCATATCCCATCTACCTCAGCCAGCTTTGAGATTCTTGGATGTGGAGAATATTAGTGGATAAGAACTAGATCAATACAGGATTTGAGGCTCAGGGATCTGCAGATGGTTTTGGTCACCATTAAATGCCAATAGAAAAGTATGACTGTTGTTCATTTCTTTGGAGATATCAACATTCCTAAAGGGCTGCATAAGCAGAAAACATACTTGGACAGACATAACAGCAGGAAGGGACATTTTGTTTGGGCTTTTCTCAGTGTTTTAAAAAAGTATGGGTTTGTGAAGTGCCTCTTCAACTTACTGCAGACTGCCTGAATACCTGAAAAGTTGCTATGGGTAAGTAAGTAAATACAGGTGGAGGGATAGAAGACATAAGGCACAGCAATCTAAGGAAGAAGCTTTGCTTTGAATCCCACCTGAGTTGTAGCACAGGGATTTTTCCTTTCTGATTCATTATAAACACTGTGAAAGAAATCAGAGAAAAAGGACCACAGGACCGCAATTCCCACTGAGAGCGAGCAGTGGGAGTTGTGTTAAAGATTACTGTGTCCTACAATAGCATGCTGTTGTGGATAAATCCATATCTAAGAGTACATAAGATGGGAATTTTCTGAGGCTCCAGAAGCAAAGAGGTCAAAACAATGACTCCAAAAACTAGGGTCAGTGAGTAACCCCACTTCTGGTGTGAGCTCTAAGGCCCCCCCTAGCTTTCCATTAATGTTGAATCATGGCACCTGATTCCTGAGTTAATTAAGAAAAAATAATTAAAAAATACCATGAGCTTTCTCTTAAACTCTGACAGACATTTTAAATTCTCCTTCCTCTAAAGAGAAATAACCTTAAGGTTCAGGTTTAGATTTAAATGGGCCTAATCTTCCACAAGTGCACCTGTTTGCTAATTACAGGTGTGTGCTGGGTAAATATTCTAATGCTGCCACTTGTTCTTCCTGTCATGCAGCTCGGTGTGATCATGCTTGGGGGTAAAAGCGCAAATAATCTGTCATATAATATCTATAGTTTATAGCAATACAGCCTCTAATAAATGAACTATAACCCACTTTGCACACCTACTGTTATAGGCAGCAGTCACTTGATGCTTTCTGGTTTTGCTCATGGATAAATCATGGAGCAAAGATGGGATGAAATATTCGTTTGATACTTTCTAGAGAGTTCACATAGGACTAGGCATAAATTAGCACTTACTTTATACTCCAACCTCCCATATATCAAAGAACTACATAAAACATAAGGCTAGCCATTAGAAATAACTATTGGACAGGATCTTCTATTCACAACATTAGTCATCTTCGGAAATCAGTCTTGGTTTAACCTATGCATTTTTAAGGAATATATAAAAATACATTACCTAAAGTAGCCTGTAGCTGAAAGACTCACACTCTGTTCAAAAGCTTCTTTAATCTGTAAAATATAGCACTGTTTGTGGTAAAGCAAGGAAGGAGCCAGCAAGGAACACAACATACATATATTTACTTAATTTACATATATTTACTTATTTACATATATTTACTTACAAAAATACCTGTAACAAATTGTAAAGAAAGGAAGATCAGCTGAGTTAAGTGTGTTTAGCCACAAATGGTGCCTAATACTGTAGAACTAAACCCCCTAAGCACAAGCAATCTGAATTCTTTTGGCAATGCAAAAAGGAATAGACCTGTCAACAGTGGCGTGCTTGCAGAATCTTTATTACTATTAATGCCATAGTCAGAAAGGGCTCTGCTCAGTTTTTCTGCTCAAGTTCAATGGGAAAGGGTTTCTCTTTGTCAGTTGAACAGATCTGTTTGAGAAGTCGCTGACATAAAAGATCTGCATGACCTATTTGCACAAAAATGACGGTTGACAAGAAAAATGCTCTTTGCAGTGTTCTGATAGTGGCAAAAATGACAGTATGAGGTCCCAAAGCTATTCCCTTTCAGTGATTCTCATGTTAGATTTACTCAGTTTACAAGTCAAGAAGTTTTGGGGTTTTAAAAAAAAAAAAAAAGTTTAATTAACTGTAATTTACTGACTTTGCAAGATGTAAAATTACTTCATTGCATGTATTAACATTCTTTCTTAGGTCAGCCATTTCTGCGAATATTTTGGGTGTGTCTGAATTATCCAAAGTAATTTGGCATGTACTAGAGGAGATTATTTTTGCATACGCAGCTGTCAGTTGTCAAGCTGCCACATGTATTCAAACATTATTTGCTACTGCTAGGAATTACTACTGACAAGAAAGTGTTTACATTTTCACAGTTATTATGGTATTAAATCACTTGAAAAGAAACACCCGAGTGTACTAGATCTGTAAATGCCTCAAGGCAGGGACTGTCCTTTTCATTAGGCCATAGATAACAAGCAATACTGGGTAAAGAGATATATAACAAACAGGTTTTCTTTTAACATCTCAATACACAGGACTAGATTCTCAGCCGTATCTTCATAAAAATAGTTGATATTATAGCAGAAAGCTTTTAGTTAAAAAATTCAGTTTCTAGCCCTAAAGTTCTATTCCCGTTTCAAGTGGGCACCAGAGAGGCCATTTCGTTAAATAGATTTAGCACTACTTCTGTATAAATCTATGTATGCAAATGTATCTAATATTATAACTAATTATATATTAGAGCAATGAGAGAAAGGATTCCTGCTACCTTTTGTGCAGTTCTATAATATACTGCATATGGGAGAGAGATGGAAGGAAGAAGTTGAGAAGACTTCTCTATTGATTTGGTAAAAATAAAGAACAGCCATGTAGGAAAACTGACACATATACCCTGACAACCAGCTTGTCTGAGGATAAGCTGGAGTGGGTCATGTTATTGCACAAGCTGATATTTTTTGTATATTAAAAACTTCTGTGCCTCCAAATGTGACTTCACAGATAGCTTCCCCTCCTTTCCACATAGATATGATTGGGGGATTGTTTCCCACATATCTAAACCAAGCAACTACACTCCATCTTTCTGTAAAATAACCTATTTCTACAGTTTTTAACTTCAGGATTATTAGGCTGAGCAGACCGATAAGACTACAATACATACATCCCAGCTTCTGCAAGCACACAAATACATGTCTTACCCAGTCATTCCAGGTCCCTTTTGGGTTCTTGTTGATGATAGGCTGCAGGCGTTTCATAAGAGTTTGGCAAGCATCCTGTGAGAAGTCAGGAGAATACAATTAACAAAATTAACACAGATATGTTTGGTACTATTTGAGATATGTTCTAGTCAGTATTTTATTAGTATATGCTTTATTTTCATCTGGGTTTGAAAAAGTATGATAGGAGGTGTCATTTTAACTGCATAGACACAAACCTTATAAAGGGTTAAGTTACAAGGGCTGCAATCTGTGTGAATGGCTAGATTTAGAACAGGAGCAAGGTACAAGATTTTTATGGGATTAGTTATTTTGTTAGATGAAATAAGGATTTTGTCAAACATAAACCTTTTTGGGAAAACCCAGATGATATTCTGAAAACTCATGAGCACCATTACTGAGAAACTGTCAACAAGTCACGTTTCTTCTTGGCAATCTCCAGTGGTATTACTGACCATCTCAATTTCAAACTTGATTTCTATGGGATCACTAATGCTTAAATCTGGCAGGCATTAAATACCATGAGGGGTAGGGTGTTTTGTTAAACTAAATACTACTCTTTACCTTCACAGCCATGCCATTGACATCTGTCCCTGCAGATCCTACTGAGGCACACGCATTGGGAACAGTTGTTGTGCTCGTTTCACAGAAGTGAATACATGACATGGGGATGTTCAATTCCCGACTAGCAACCTGTTTCAGGAAGAACAACATATTCTTCTCTGGTTTAGAAACATTCTAAACTCTCCAACAGTTTCCCAGTACTTGCTAGAAGTCAGGGATACCAGGAAAGATAATGTCTAAGCAAGTCCTCTTCCAAGCTCCAGCTGAAATCATTCTGCCCAGTTTGTCAGTAGAAAGAAACAGAAAAGAAATGCAATATTTTAGCTGTATTCAAACTCTAGATTGAGACTCTGGACCCCAACATTCAGTTCCTGATTTTGTTGCTTATATCCTGTATGACTTAGAGCAAATTATGCAGGCCCAGATCCCAAGCTTTCATTGACTTGATAAATATCTGGACTGTATACTAATATGAATACTGACCATCTTTTTTTACCATGGGTTTTATGGGACCAGCCCCAAAAAACCTTATTTCTACTAAGCCTCTTCACATACCACTGGAAAAATAAAACCCAAACAATCTGTTTTTTCTTCCTGCTGTCTCTATGACTCTTAATTAAGGTATCTTTGCTTTCAAACTCCATCAATACAAAGTGGCTACACACTGTTTATCTTCATGACAGATAAAGCACAAGGCAGTATTTGTTTGGATCATTTGTTACCTGGATCATTTTTGTATGAATACCCTGCCCCATTTCAATTCCACCATGTGTCAGAAGCACAGACCCATCAGTATAAATATGAACCAGAGCAGCAGCCTAAAAAAGGAAAAGCAAAATCAACATTAAACTAGTGAGAAATGTGTTTCATGTAGTAATGAAATGATGAATCCAAAAAGACAAAGTTTTGAAGTGTATTTCAATTTATTTCTTTAATGCTTTTGAATAGAAGGCAAAATTTGGAATGCTAGTCCCTGCTCTTCCTCTCAAAATAAAAAGATACAAATTCTTGGAGGTCTCCTTTTTCTGTTGCTAGATCCTGAAATAAATCCACACCTGGCAACAGTATCTCAATGGTTCCAAAAAGCTAGAGTACCTCACTCACTAGTGGCTGTAAATGCAAATTGCTGCAAATTCCATTTTCTCTCTCACTGATGTTTGAGAGCCTTTGGACAGAGTTTTTCAACTGCATAGGTTGGGCTGACTGGCAGCAGTAAGGTTCTGAATGAGATTTGCCTTCTGGACTCAGCTGGAAGTACCACTGTAGACTACGGAGGCCCTGTGATTTTAGTATTGAACAGTTTGATATGATACAAGTCAGTCAATTAATTTTCAATTGTTAAAATGCTGTCTATTCCAGAAGCACCAAAAAATACTACTGTTCTTCTTTTCTTCCTTAAAGTCTTTAATGACATTAAAGGATTAAGTCTTTAAGAACAGCATCCCATAGCAGCCCCATGGTAAGAGAGAGTAAGTTCAGAGCTATTTCTAGAATGGATAACTTCTTGTCAAATGAACACTTCGCCATCAATCCTCAAAAACTTTCCATAAAAGTGATCAACTCATCTATACCAATATCGTATCAGAAGAGATGGGACTGGCCCTTAAGTAGGCAGGGTCCAAGCTGCCTGGGTTCTAAAAACCAAACCACTTTGATCTCAGCTTGAAGAGAGCTAGAAGCCTGTGTAGCCTTCAGGGAACAACCATTAGGAGGATGACAGTTTTCCAGAAGTTGAAAGATAACACATTTCTTTTGTATCCTAAGGCAAAGTAAATGGATACAAAGCTTAGCTCACTTATTCTTTAAAGAAACTAACCTGAGAAAGATAACGTGTGCCTAGTCCAAATGGAAACTTCATTGGTACAATGGCAATCCCTTTTTTCTTCCAATAATTTTGCTTGTTAAATTCATTGACAGCTGTTTTCCTACTGTAGTATGCAGATTTCTCCATACATTCATTCCAACACCGTATTAAGTTTTGTGGATCAAGCTTTTGTTTGAAGTGTGTCTGCTCGTTCTCCTTATACATATTTATTTCCCTAATCTGAAATAATAAAATTAACAGCTATCACACAATCCTGTTAAAGGCAGACTGATCATTTCGGGGGACTAGTTAGACAACAGGAAGCTAATCACATGTTTTTTTAAGAATTACCAGTTCGGTTCAGTTTGTAAGAGCATGATATTCATTCAACGATCAAACACTGATTTGAAAAGACATGAATTTTAGCACAAATTAGGTTTGACTTAGAAAAGATTTGTTCAAACAGGTGAGCTAATCTAAAAGGGTTTTAACTTTCCAACCACACAGACTTCTTTTCAGGAGAGAAGATGCCCTCTTTTAGTCACCTTTTCTGGTGATAAACCAACTTTATCTGCAACTCCTGTTATCCAGGTTTCTGTCACAAGTGCTGACTGAGGAAAGCCAAATCCTCGGAATGCTGTGTTTGATGGCAAGTTTGTTTTGCAGGCATAAGCCCGGCATCTCAAGTTGGGAATCTTGTATGCATTGTCCATTTTTAATAAGGATACTTCTGCTACCTGAGGCAGGGGACAAACAGGTATAGTTAAATGTCAGAACAGTGCTTCTTCCAAATGCACATTTAAATCTTCCTCATCTCATATAAAGACTTTAACTTGAGACAATTAGATTTAAAATCAGGTTTCTGACAATCACTGCTAGTAAGAATATTCTTATGCACACATACAGGCTTTATTCATGCAGTATATTTGTTTACTGTTCTTTTTTGATATTCACAGAACACAGCTGATGTTACTAGTAGTTCAGTGCTGGTCAGTAGTTAAGGATGTAACATATACTTCATTTTATGATTGAGTTTCTTCCTACTTCGATATCAAAAGCCATACAGAACTAAAAATAGGCAGATTAGATTGAAAGCAATGGGAGCTCTGAAAGAAACTGATGAAAGCATTCTGAACTATCACGTCCAATGGAACATCACAGATAAGGTTTAGTTCCACCAGAAAGCATAGGTACTGCACTCTACAGTGTCTTCCAGTTCTTATGTTTTTCTTTTAGAGATTTCAAATGACAAACACAAGAAAAGGAAAATCCCACATTATAGACCTTGAATTAGGCTTTAGGAATCAGTATCAAAATAAATAAATAAGTTTAAAAATGTTCTGATGCCTCATGAAGAGGCCACTGGCCTTAACAGTGTTAAGTAGATTTCTCAGAATGGCAGATTTAAGCCTATATTCCTACTATTCCCACTGAGCTTTAAACAATAAACTTTAAAACATTTCTGCAGAGAAACAACTGAAGATAGTTTTACTGTGATAACTGTGCACATGAATAATGTCATATAATGCTACCTCTTCACTTAGGAAATATAAATTGAAATGTTATTTGCAGAATGAAAAAAAAAATCATATTTTGGGGCTTTTTTATTATGACCACAACTTTTATGGACTTAGAGAAAGTATGTGTATGGAGCTGATCAGGTTTAAGAGGGTTATTGATAAATCAGAGTGAATACAATGTATTGTTATAATACAACTCTTAGCTATGCCAAAGTTTCTTCCCAGAAATGTCTGTTCTTATCTTGATGCAATCACAGAGAGTTAAAACATATTATTAGTTGTTGATATTGGTGAAAACTAAGCATAGATTCCTGGTATCCAGCTTCCTTGATGGAAGACCAGTTCTTATTACAGTGAGCATCAAGCATTTTGGTTCTCTCTGGGGCTAGGCTCCCATAGGATAAGGTCCTCTCTAAAGAAAGAATAATCCCAATGTGTCTTGGGAACACACAGGTAAATCACACTGGCCCAGAAAAAAAAAAACTGGATTCTACATTTGGTAAAGTTTATAATTTTATTTCCAATAAACATATTTCTCATTTTCAAAGTGTTGAATTATTAATACTATACTAGGAATCAAATGGAATCACAGCTAGACCACTGGTTATTGATCTAATTAATTAGGGAGTTGCGGGAAAATAACAGAAGACTGTCAAGGAGGATTGTAAACACGCTCAAGTGACTTGCAGCTGGGGTGTCAAAAACACACATACTAGTCGTTGTTTAGTCTTCTGTATTTGACAAGTAGAACATCTGTGTTTAGATAACATAGGCCTGTGATAGAGTTTGAGGCACCCTATCAAACATGCCTGAGATTTCTGCCCTGCTGTGGGAAAGATCAAAGCACAATTGTAAACTATGCCTGTGTGAATCCCTGATAAACAGGTGAAAACAGGAGGTTCAGCATGGACTGAGATCCATGGTGCCTGTGTCCCCGCTTTTGTGCCTCTGCCTGGGTGCTGCTTTGGAGATACCCCAGTTGATGGGGTAACAAAAATAAATTTACTCCTTGCATGTCATCTGTGGTTTTGTGGTTGTTCCTGCATGCTGTACCATCCTTGCACAGGTTCAATGTTAGAGTTAGGCTGTTACCACATGCTATTCCAGCTGCAGCTGAGCTGAGTGGAAAGGTGACTCAGTTGGTTATCACTGCCTCCAACTGTAGGTCCACCCGCTGCACTGTATCATTGTAGAACATTCTTAGGATGGTTCTGACATGCAATCTGCTTTCATGTACATGCTTTTAATCATGGCTTTTTTTTCTAACCCTGGGTATTTTTGAACCACGTTAGGCAGCAATAGCATGGGCAGTTACACTGACAGACTTCCGAGTGCAGAAAATAGCCGTAGGGGGGAACAGTGACAAGCAGGTGAGGGGTAGTAACCTCAACAAACATTTCAGTCGCAGCTAGAATAGCCTACGCAAAAATAAACAACGAGTGACTGATATTAAAGCAAGCAACTTGTTATACTTTGTTGACCTGTAAGTGAGGAACTGAAGTATACAGCACAATAAATGCAGACCCAGTACAGAAATGCCCAGAGATAGTAACAGGACAACTATCACTATGAATTTTCTGAAGGCTAAGAAAGGTCTCCACAGCCTTGTAGACACAAAGCTTTAGTCAGGCACAAATGCAGGTACTACGTATTTTGAAAGGAATACGTTGTTAGTTGACATATTTATAATGGGAAAATAAGCCTAAGAAACCATTAATGAAGTTAATGCATAGGAAAATTTCAAAAAGTAGTATAGTGCTCCACTGAACTGAATGAGGAAAGGGTAAACTATTAGGTGTAGATTTTCCAGCAACCCACAGTCCCTACATCAAAAGGCTATATGATTAACAATACATGTGTAAGGGAACTTATCCTTCATAATTTTCCAGCTAACGATTCCTCCTGTATAAGATTTGTCAACTTATAAAAGCCTTACCAGGACAGATTCATCAGGGGTACATCCTCCATTAATGTAGTATTTGGCATCCACAGCTCTGATCCTACCATCCTTCATGAATCCAACCTAGAAGGATCAACAATAACTTATTTAGATTTTGGCATTCATTCATTTTTTCAGTGCTTGTCTACTTTGAAAATGAAGGTAATCTACACAGTTAGGGCCATACTGCACTATTAATTTCTGGGCAGCATTCACTGAAACTACAGAAGGGAAAGAAAGTATGTTCCTAAACTACCGGCTTTCCCACCTGGCGTCTGTGACCTGTATAGATACAGCAGCATACAATAAGCAACATGGCTTCATGTATTACCTGAGATGGCTGATACATGTGTCATCTAGGAACGTTTACTGTAAACAGAGTCATATCTCACTGTGAATTTAAGAACAGTGTTGGGCAGATAGAGTATGACATTTATTTTTCTTAATGACAAGAAGTTACCTTTATCTCACATCTCTCTTTTCACCTATCACCACTAACAAGCTCCTGAATTCTCAACACGAGCTACAGCGCATTTTCAACTTTAGGGAAGAATCTTATAAAACCTCTCTTACTTTACCTGTGTAGTATGTTGTGCAATATGGTATACCACTTATATAGAGCTTGTTTAGCATCACTTGCTTAGCATTAGTAGCTAAATTTGCTGAAGCCTTAGGCTACAAGCTGTGAACTTTCACCTAGGTATGTTGAACTTTTACCTTTTTAAGTAAAAGAAGGCCTGAGAGCTGATTCAAGCCAGAAGACAAAGAAGCTATAATCACCAGCAGAAGCTGCAACCTTAGAGATAAGAAAAGAAAAAGCCCACCTGGAGACAATGAAAGGACCCAATGAAGCATGGGAAGACCACAGACCCTAACATTACTATTGCTCCAAACTGTCATGTGAGGGGTGGGGAACTTAGATTGCAAGGGTATAATTGCCCAGGGATTTCTTTGTTCAGGGTCCCTCTTCTGAGGCATCCAGCTTGAGCTATTAAAAAGAAGTACTTTTGTAGAGGAATCTGTCTTTTGGCTTATCAATTCAGCAAAAACCAGGAGTCGAACCCTGTTACAGTGTCTGGCATGCATAATTTCCATGACAGGCAGAGATGGAAAAGAAGGTAGAAATTATCCTAATGAATAGTTATGACTGATGACAGTGCATGAGCAGGGAAGAGATTAATTTCCTCCATAGGGTGAGTTTTCCTGTATGACACTGTTTCTGTGAAAAACTAGCTGCTCCTTTGTATGAACCTAACCATATGGGCAGTTTAAAATAAACCTCTGCAGAAGAAGTCCGAGCTAGTGTAGCTTCCTGCTCCCAGAAAGAAAGACAAAAAGAGCTACAAAAGGAAAATGACATGAAGGGACTAGGAAAAAAAAAAAATCCTGCACAGAGAAGAGGCAGAAACAGAGAGAGGGCTGTACAGCAACTTTATCTCTTGGTTTCCTGGCTAGTAGTTTTGGTTTAAAATTGTATTGAACATACTCATTTGCATTAATAGAGCAATTATTAACCAGTAACACTGAAATTCACAGAATATGGACAGGTATTTTTTCACTGAATTCTTATGACACTCACTTTATATTTACCGATAAAAGGATGTCGGCCACCAGTGATTAACATATCATCCCCTCGGCTCAGAATAAGGCGGACTGCTCTGCTGGTTCTAAATCAAAAAAGAACAGTCAGATTTCAGTCAAAGTAAGAAATTTAATTAACAAGATGGCTATTCATCATATAGCAAGATCTAGCCATGCATATAAACGTGCATTTAGATTAAACTTAACTTTAATAGGCTTAAATATATGCTTAAAGCTATGCCCAGAGTTCTTTTTTTTTTTTTTGCATTTAGAATCATGTCAGAATTTTAATTTCATCTCTTGAAAGCCAGTGAGATAACTCAGTGCAAATTTCTTCTGAAGAAATTGATATTTCAGTGTTAAGACTGAACTGTGTTAAGTGACCTAACAGCAGTTAGTATTCAACTTTAAGCAAGAAAGAGTCACCTTTTAGCTATTCAGAATCATATTGAAATAGGGCATCTTAGAATAAAATCAAAACATGGATAATAATAAAAATATGAAAGTCAGTCTACAAATGCATACACCATTTAGAATAGTTAGTTCTGAAAAAATTAACATAAGATATAAAATAAGGTCCTAATAGTAAAAAAAGATTGTTTAAACTATAAAAAAAATATTATTTTTAGCATGGCCTAGTTAATCCAAAACACAGATAACATGGCCAAAAATAAGCAAGATCAGTTTGTACGACAATGATGGTAGTAACAAGAGAAATGCATAGAGCTAACCACTCAGACTACAAGATCATTTTGCTAAGACAGGATGTAGCCTGATGTGTATTCTGCTGCAAATCCATTATGCTTATAAAAGAGGTTACTATCCCCTGCAGCTAATTGCCAGTATTTTCCTGCCAATTTTGGGTGGTGGGGGATGAAGTTTTATGTGTTCCTAAAGTAATTCAAGTACTATTAGCAAAAACACAATACCTAATAGATTTAAGCTAATTTTGACTGAAATATGGTAACAACTGAACTAGAGTTACTTGTTCTTAAAAGCAGCTCTACTCATGAACTCTTCCTTCTGTATCCTGCTGTGCCAGTGAAGTTCACATCTGGATGGTTAACTTCGTATTTTGAATGTACATACAAAGCCTCAGTAGTTAGGGACTAGTCCTTTTGAAATGCTCGACCATTTTAAGAACATATCTAGCTTATACTAATATCAATTTCTTCAAATGCCATTAATTTATTTGAGGCTACAGCTAAAGAGCTAGAGCTGTTTAACATAAGTAGTTTAACAAAACAAAACAAAGAAAGGCCCTGAATAGTCTTACAAAATGTGAACAGTCAGGATTTTATGACTTTTTGGCTAGCAACTTTATGAAAAGAGAAAGTATTTTAATCAAAATGCAAAAACTGTTCATCCTATTTTCTCTTCATATCCCAATATACACATACCACACTTACTTGTTTGCTGCCACTGCAGCAACTGATGCCAGTAAGCCAGCTTTCAGGAGCTTCCCACCAAAAGCTCCACCAACTCGTTTGACATGGCACATGATCCTGTTGGCTGGAACGCCTAAACTTGCAGCTACCATTTCCTGTAAAACCAGTTTTAATCTTTTATGGCAACTCAAACTAAGCCTTAAAGTTAGGTTCTGAAATAAAAACCTTTTCTAGAAAAGGGTTCCATAGATGTTTCTGGGTTTTTCTGAATCAGATCAAAATAATTTTTCCTTTACCCTAGGTTAAAAAGCAAGAAAAAGCTAACAACAAACACTCAGCAGTGTTCACATTTAAAATCCCTACGATGGAGACTGTGAAACAGCCATGGACAGACCCTTGGATATCATTATTTAAACAATAAGAAGCTTCAGGTATAAGAAAAGGGGACTAGAATATTTTTTAATTATTTTTATTATTAAAATAATAAATTTAATTTTTATACAAATAAAATTGCTTTTTAATAATCTAAGGACTTGCTAGTGTCAGGAAGGTTCTTGCTTCTAATAATTTTCTCAGACACACATTTCTTCATGTTTCTTGGCAATATAATAATAATGGAAATGACAAAAGGAGCTGAACTGGGCTTTGAATATAAAATGCCAGTATTGAGTCTGAAATACTCTTTGATTCACCACAACTATTGCCATGCAGACCATAAGCTATGTCAGCTTTGCTTTACCATTTCCCATCATAATGATCAGAGAGTTGGAACAACTCTCCTATGAAGAAAGACTGAGAGAGTTGTTCAGCCCAGAGAAGAGCAGGCTTCAGGAAGAACTTATTGTGGCCTTTCAATATATAAAGCAAGTTTATAAGAAGCAGAGAAAGACTTTTTCCCAAGGCCTGTACTGACACAAGGGTCAACAGTTTAAAACTGAAAGAGGGTAGGTTTAGATTGGACATAAGGAAAACATTCTTTACAATTTGGGTGGTGAGACACTGGCACAGGTTGCCCAGAGAAGTTGTGGATGCCCCATCATTGGGAGTGTTCAAGGTCAGGTTGGACGGGGCTTTGAGAAACTTGATCTAGCGAAAGATAACCCTGTCCATGACAGGGTGGATTAGATGATCTTTAAAGGTTCCTTCAAACCCAAACCATTCTATGATTATGATTTTGGCATGGAGCAGCAGTCTCACCTACAGCTATTAGAGTTGATCAAACCCTCAGGAGACTCTGACTCTACTGGGTGCTGATTGCTCCTCACCTCAATGGAAAGCTAATGAGGATGGAAGAGCCTCAGCACTCCATATGGTGTTTTTCAAACCTACAATAGTGGGGCATGAGGTACTTTGTCCAAAAGGAAATAAGAGATTTTTACTTTCTCCTTATCCTCACCCAGTGTAGTGGTCAGTGTTTATCAAGATACAGCAGTACTATGAAGTGACTGTTGTTGGATAATTCAGATGTGCAATTTCATGTTCCTACTGCTTTTAAACTGTTAAGATGGATTTGTAAACCAAACTTTAAAAGCTCTACTGTAACAGGTTCAACCACTTTCTCTGAAAACACTCTGTATTACCTGAATAATTGCTGGATGCTGTGTTGACACATACACATCCATTTCCTTATCCTCTCCTTTTGGAACAACAAGCACACTCTGAGTCTCTATGTAAAAGTGTTCCTGTCCCCCGATGTGAATCTCCCCTGATCCAAACAAAAAAACCACAAGTGTTACCGAGGGAAAAGGACAGAAGAAATTAACCAGGAAATAACAGCCCATCGTCATGTCAATTATGGTAATCAGTGTCAAATCTTCTGATACTTCTTGTATGAAGAAGCAACATCTAAAATAAAAACACAGATTAAACTCCTTGCAGAATCAAATTGGTCTTGTTCCAGTGGCATCAACAGAACTTGATTAAGAGCAGAACAATATTGCCTGCCATTGGTGACAGCATTAAATAAAGCACAGGTAAATTAAACAAAGCACAGACATACTGGACCAGGACAAGACAGTGGCCACCGAGATGCTCAGGGGGATGGACCACAGAATGTATGAGAAGAGGCCAAAAGAACTGGATTTATTCATTCATAAGAACAAAAGGGTTAAGGGGAGATCTTACTGTTGTCTACAAGTACCTGATGGGACAGCATAGAGAACAGCGAGTCAAACTGTTCTCAGAGATGCATAATGGAAGGGTAACACAAGAAATTCCAACTCAATAAAAGAAAAAAAATCACCATGAAAGTGGTCAAACATTGGAAGAGGTTCCTATAGAGGTTGTGGAATCTCCATCTTTGGAGATACTCAAAACCTGACTAGATGTGGCCCTTAGTAACCTACTCTAACTGGACCTGCTTTAAACAGGAGATTGGACTAAATGAACCCTTCCAACCTAATTATTCTATGATTCTGTTTCAAGGACAAAGGATATAGAAAGCTTGAATGTAGTAGCAGGACCACAAGACCATTAGGTTTAATCACACTTTCTTCCAGGTGATCAAAAGCTTTCTCAGGGTTAATGGCTATATGGAAAAAAGGTAGAACTGGGACTTGAAGAACAGACAGACCGACCCAAATACTGACAAAACCTTCTCACCAAACGTATTCTGCAGTTTACCTTCAATTATATTATCAACAGTTTCAAATGCCCGATCAACATTTCCTTGTTCTAATTTTCTTTTTGGCTCAAAGAATGAGTTGTGCTGTATAGCTTCCTGCAGTGTAGAAAAAGAGAAATAGTTTTTAAAAGTATTTTAAAAGTTCTCAGCTTGTTGTGGCATTTTACTCTCAGGAGAAACAACATTCTCTTCAGAGATTTGAACCACCAACTACCAAAGTCAATGAATAACAGTATTTCATCACTTTACTGGCATTGTTCAGCTTGTGTCTTCAGTTCCAGCAATTCTTTCCTCATATATCTTGAGTTACTGATGATGGCAGTTGCTAAAGGAAATGCATTCGGTTTATTCAACCTGCTCTTCCCTTTCATAGATCCAGCAAGTGACCAAGAGAACACAGAATAAGAACGCAAACACATCATCCAAAGAGTGATGCCAGTAAGAGAGAAAGAAATCACAAGTACTAAGTGGAATCTATATATTATGATTTGCTTTATTTCTAATAAGACTTCCTTGGAGTTTCAGCTGTAATGAAATATTATTAAAATTTGCCAGTCTTTAAAAAGAGGCTTCTGTTTCTATACCTGTAAAACTGTTCTGTTACACCCCGCAGGCATTATGGAAACAAGCCGTAAAGACTACCAAAACTAATGCTGGTTTCCTGCAAATGTGTCCTTTGTTCCTTACTTCCACCCATCCTTTAACCCAGCATAAGTCCATTTCCCCTATGATATCACGTTTCTAAAATGTTCTATATTCCTAACATCTTTCCCCGCAAATTCCCCCAACACTTCCTACATCTGCAGCCTAATTTTTTTGGCTTGCGAGCTGGACAACAGATAAAAACACTACAGATAATCAGGAGCTGATAGTTCAGCCAATATACACATGCTGATTGACCAGCTGGTAGCTACCAAAAGAATTACAAACAACAGTGTGCTCATTGTCTTTTCCTCACTGGGAACATTAAAAGAGCTCTTTTGTACTCTTATGTTTATTATTATGAAACCTGTGAGACCTTAATACTTTTGAGACTGTTGCCTATCTATCACAAGTAGTCAAAATCAGCCAAAAGAAAATTTATTTATAGGGAGACCAACCCAACAGACTGGTTAATTGGATGTTCATATTCACCTTGTTTCCTTAGAAAATCATGTTTTAAAAGCAAGTGAAGAGTGCAAACTGCTGCTTCCATTAATTAAATAGATAAAACAATAAAAAAGCAAGAGAAAATAAATTATTAGTACCGCAATTGTTAAGATCACTGGTTCCAGCACTTCATACTCTATCTTCACTTTTGCAGCGGCTTGTTTGGCATGATCATCTGAATCTGCAACCACGGCACAGACAATCTGACCCACACAAATCACCTGTAAAATACACATCACTTAATAGAACAGTGGATTCAAAAGATTCCCATATGTGCTGCTGATATTCTTTCCTGTAACCACTATTCATGTTTCCTTTTTAGAATATTGTTTTGACTTAGGGCTTTTGTATTTTTTAGCTTGTCTCTGAATCTAACAAATTATTAGAAATACCAGTATAATTGGGGAATCAGGGAAAATACAGTATTCAGAATTATAGCTATTTGTGAGACTTTCAGTGAAATATACTCTCCCACCAACTCAGATGGTTTTGTGAGGTTTACTCTGTATTTGTCTGACTCATGTACTTTTCTCTAGGCAGTAAAAATCAAGAAAATCCATTTAAAAATATATTGTAGTTATACCTTGTTTCTTGCAAATATAATCTCTGGATCATCAGAATAGTAAAACTCATTTGTAGCTGGTACATCATGAGCTGTTATGATATCAAACACACCTGGTCCTTTTAGAGCCTCTGAGGTATCTATAGATCTGATTGGGATATAGGAAGAGAGAAGTGTGATTAAATAGTTTTACAAACTGTTGCACAGAGGAAGGGAACACAATACAGAGGTATGTTTCTTGTATTGCTGGGATCTGCTCATAGGTTCAGACATGTCTTTTCCTTCTATCTCTGACATGCAAAGAAGTGCAGGTTAAAGGCAATTTAAAATTCTAACCTGCTTCATTTATAGGAAATATTCTAGATGCAACAGGGTTGCAAATTATGGGCCCATTAGACTGCCAGAACTGCACCGATTTAATAAAAATCACTGCACAGTTATGCTACAATTGCAACTTTCTAAAACCTCACAGTCTACACAGATATCAATTTGAGACACATAAGCATGTACAAATGGAGAGTTCACAATTATAACAGAAATGGCAGTATAAACGGAAAATGAATGGGAAGGTATGGGTGTAGAAGGATGGGGAAGAATGGCAGAAGGTCTATAAGAATGGCATGCTTTGATTGCACCTAGTTTAGCAGGTCATCAAGATCCCAGCACATCTACAGGCATCTTCTCTAGACACCCAGATCAGAAGACAAAGGAGAGTGAATAAATCCTACTGACTCACAGAGATGGGGGTGATGTCAGCTCCTTGATGGTACCAGAAAGAGCACATCCAAACCCAGCATACTATCACCAACCCAAGAACAAGCCAGGAACTGTGACAAGGACTTCACAGCTAGCAGACCCAGCCCTCTCTGTCATCACAATAAATCCTGACCAGACCACCTGAATACGTCTTGGTGCCTGAATGCTGGGCAGACAACTTGGGTATGTGCAATTTTGCACAGGATATGTGCCTGAATATTGCACAAACTGCTAGAATTGGTGTATCTTGACAATATAAAAATGTAAGTGAAAACAGTTTTCTTTCAAAAGTAAAATCCTCTTCCCATCTTTCTCTCCTATAAGGACTCCTATGAGCTTTGCTACCTTGTTGCTTAATGTTCCAACATTATTTCCTGCATCTAGAACAATTTCTTCTTTCCTGATCGAGTTGAGATTTCAAAGCTATGTTGGCAAAGCTGAGTTTTCGTGCCCACCTGCATTGCACAGCTCAGCACTTTGTGGAGGTACCTAGGCTAGCTCTAGGCTCGCTCATGGACCAGAAACAGTTCAACCTTATTAGTACAGTAATATGGAGTGAGGCACTTATATCCAAACAGAGCCTTCTACTAGAGCGACTATTGCTTCCAGCACCTGAGCCAGTGCAGGTATCAGCACGCTGTTCTGTATACACATCCCATTAGTTTGCTCTAAAAATCTCAGACAGCAATTCATAGTAGCACTTTTTTTCAGATAGATTTTGAACACTTACACAATCTTAGCATGAGCTCTGGAACTAGTGACAACAGCCAGGAAGAGCTCCCCATCCACAGAAGGAAGGTCATCAACGTAAACTGCTTCACCAGTGGCATGCTTAATTCCAGACTGGTGCATAACGGGCCGTCCTACAGGATCCTGAGGAGACTGACTCGGCTCTATGTCCTGTACAGCCAAAAATAGACACACCCCCACCCCCAAGCATTTTAAAAAAAATAATCATGTTATTAGTATAGTAATCAGAAAATCAGATGAAGGAACAACTGTTCATATTAACACCATCTGGTTCAATACTGAAAACAGACATGGATGCAGGACCCGATTGCTGTTCCTGGGGATTTCTTCGATTTCTTCTTTTAAGGAGCCTTCCGAGACCCTTGCACAGGTTTGTCAACTTGGGGTTTTTTCCTTAATCATTTACATCAAAGTGATACAAATAGCACTTCTTTCTCAGAAGGACAGCTTCCTCCCTTACTGATTGGCATCATGAAGCTTTGATAATTTTCCAATTTGTTCTCTGAAGATTTTACTCTGTATTTTACCAGTGTCTGGTGTTGCATTTTGAGTCAATTGCAGTGATTCCTAGGGTTTGTCTTCCTCACTGAAAGATTGCAACTGATCAGTGTAACTCAGCGAAAAAAAATGTTATTTAAATATTTCCTTCCCAATTTTATTTCCTTGTACCTGTGTATGACTTTAGTGCCTTATTAACCTTATTTTGCTAAGCTTTTACTGAAAGTTAATTCAGTGTTGCCAGTTAATTCTGCCACAGCAATTAATGGTTGCCAACTTCCAGAACATTTTCCAATTTCTGGGTCAGTGTTCATACTAACTCTTTCTTGTTCTACATTTAGAATTACTTAATTTCTCACAATTCAAAACCTTTTTTCTTCTATAGCTTCCAGCACACAAGTGTTCTGGCTACACACTTCTACCTCCTGCACTTTCTGTCACACAGCCCAATATTAGCCCAAGACCAAGAATGGACATTTTTCACTTGACTGCCCAAAGTTCCTTAAATGGCTGTCCCAGACAAACCATCTCAACTTTCCCACTAACAGAATGACCAGGTATTTACCTTTCAGGAAATACATACCTTTTTTTCCCCTTAATTTTAAATGCTTAATAATGTTCAGTTGAAGTCCAGACAAGGACTTGCAAAAGTTAGATAGAAAATTAAAAAAAAAAAAAACAACAGATATTCTGGATTTGTAAAGAATTTCTGTTGCTCAGTGACAAATGATCTGAGTAACAAATTGTTTCTATTTCTGTTGTTTAGTCACTGTCTTGCAGCTGGGAAATAAATTGCTGAAAGTCATAAAGAACTGATTCCTTTGGTCCTGGCCTCTTTTATAAGACTGTAGGGTCTTTTTTTTTTTTTAATGATAATTCTGAAGGAAGCTGAAGATAATGACTTGTTAATGATCTTGATAAAGATTTGTTCAAAATGTAAAGTATTTAAAGCTGAAATGTTATTCTAAAGAATATCTGAAAATGAAAAAAAAAATGTTTACTTAAATTTCATTTGAATTTTCTTTAAGTTTGCAAAAACTTGAGATTTTGACTTGTGTATTGAGGGTATTGAAATATCAAAATCATTGCAGGATTTCCCACCAATGATCTAGTCGCAAGGGTGATCTCAGAAAATCCAAAAGGTGTTCTTTACTACCCTCTACAGCTGACTCCTCCTGAAATACTCTTGTTAATTTGATCAGCCATCACAAACTCCATCTTGTTTCCTAAATCTACAGTAAGACCTAAGAGCCCTCTGAGGTCTGAAGAAGTGTATCTTGAGACAAGAAAGCTATAATGAAAGCTACAGACTTGGGCTTTTCAATCTTTTTTATTTTCTTCTATCTTTTTTTCCCAGTTTTTTTTCCCCACATTTCTTCTATCTTTTTTCCCCAAGGTTTCACACTGCAATACAGCAAGTTTATGCAGTCTGACAATGGAGTTTGTCCAGCATGTTTATCTTTTGAGAACTGTTTAGAAGTGAGTACACCTGTATGAGTCTATTTTTATAGACAAGGTCTTTATAATTGAGATACAGTTAAAATCAACCACTAAGAGCCTGTTGCCTTCAATCCTTTGGAAAATCTTTACCTGAGCTTCACAGCAAGGGTCATGCTTGAACTGTAACTTTTTACCAAGTCTTATAAAGCACAGAACAATCTTAGAATAAAATCACTTGCCTGGTATATTTGAATACTCTGGGGCATTTTGGTTTTGAAATCTTGCAGGACACTCCTATATTCCATAGGTATGCCAGGATAGTGGCAAGGATCCTGAAAAGGAAGTGAATTACCACTAAGACTCATATTTTTAACACACCAATTAAAAAAGCTAAAAGCAAAATCACCAAATACAAACTCTTGATATAGGAAATTCCTTCAAGACTCTCACCAGCTAGAAAGGCTCTAAAATAACAATTTTAAAAGAATGTAGAGTTTCAAGATTTCACTAAATAATATTTAAAAATATATATGATTCAACAAATATGCTTGTTTATAAGTGAACAACAAAAAGCATGAATAATCAGAAGAGCTTTGTTCTGGGTTCTGATCAAAACTGGCACAGAACCTAATTTAATTTAATAGTATAGTAATAAGAATTTAATAGTAAATTACCTAGCAATGGAAATTCAGAGGAAAGAGCTCAAGGTAAGAGAAAAAGGGATATTTTTCCTCGTAAGAAAATATTCAAGACAAAAATAAGTAAATTACACCTAGAATACTTTGGGAAGTAAAATTTTAGAGTCCTCCTCTCCCAGTCAGCAACTTATACAAGAAGGAGGGTTGGCTTAACACCTATAGTTGCCTTCCAAAACCTTTATTTCTACTCTATCTATTTATGTTTTGAGCTATAGACAGATGGAGTAAGACCTCATGTATGTTTTTCTTTGGGCTTGGGAGCTCAATACAGATATACTGTTGTGTTGACATTGCTCAATTTTTTTTGAAGCCTAATGTCCAAGGTAAAGATATCTGAGCACCTAAAAATTAAATGGGCATCTCTCCATCAATCTCATTGGAAGTTAAGCACTTATGTTCTTCTGTAGATCTGAACCCCAAAGACAATATTTAGCACATTGTACAAATTGCAAGCATCAACAGATAGGAAAAAGCAGACATGGAGGACTAATTTACCATTGTCTTTAATGACTGTGATACTTCCAGGAAAAATCTGTAGAAGAAACTGACTATCAAAGTTTTCTTATAGTCTACTTTTTCACCACTGTCTGAGCCTGGAAGAGCAATTTCTTTAAGAACTAGTCTGCAAGCTTCATCCAACATTTGTTTATTCCAGTGTCTGTCAGGAAGAATAATAGATACAATCAGACCAGAACTCAAAAAACCCCCCCAACAAATTGCAGTAATATATTTGTACCATGTACCACAGGCACAATCCTGCTCAAAATTAAACCAAAATATCGATTCTAATAATGGCCTGCAATTTTGAAAAAAGTGTAGAACAATGTTTCTCACAGAAGTGAGGTCCCCCAGGTCAATAGAATTGAGTGCTATGCCAGCCTTTTTAAAAGAGATTACTAAATAAAACTTGTTACAGCTTTAAAGCTACTTTAACAGTTTTACAGTTTATCACTATTCTGCAGGTACTGTTCTGTATTTAAAGAAAAGTGAATAATGATGTTGATGCAAACTGTAGATACTTTCAAGGGATCTGACTAGTGCTGGATAGTTGTTACATTTTCTGAAAAGGCTGTCTTGTTGAAGTATCTCAACACAGTTAATTCACCATGGTTCCACAACCCTATATATCAAAATATAAATCTATTAGAATAAATTTAATCATATAAAGGAGCAAAAAATGATGAGTACTTCAATTAGTGAAACAGCTGCATATTAAATGGTAACGCAGCCCACTGGGACTCTGTTTAGATAAATGGTTTTAGACTGCTTGAATTATTTGTAATTTTTTTCCTCCAAAACTTGGAAAGATGCTGCAAAGTGGGAGGGAATTTCAGGGATTAACTTCCAAGATTATTAGGATCTTGTAGATGAGGAGATACTGAACAGGTTAAGGCTTGACTTGTGCTCCTAAATTTATTGGGCACATCTGAAGTATCTATTGGAGCCAAACTGAAGGACTCAAGGACACTACGGGATATAGCATCATTTACCAATGCTTGGGTTCAGGTGCACAACTGACTAGGTGTACCTCATCCACCTATCTCACAGCTTTGCACACTTCACACCAGAGTTTCACCCATATGCAGACTCCAAAATGTAACCATCCTGGAAAGTCATCATTAAGGCTTGGCCAGATCATTCACTTGAAGATACGTGGCATCAGCCAGACAAGTGAAATCTTTCTGTACTTTCCAAGGAAGTACACCCAAGCTCTCAAAGCCCTTATTCAGTGATACAGAGAAAAAAGAGAAATCGTACCTTCCGATAAGTGTCCGACAGGTTTGTTTTGCACAGACTGTGGTCGAGACAGCACCTCCATAGAAAATGCTTAAATCCTTTATTGTATCTGTACCTTCTTCAAAAAGGACTCTCATCCCAGCATTGGTTACTGGGAGGGCATTCTCCCGTCTTGGTGCTTGTCGAAATGCAGACACATACTCCCCCTAAGCAAGATCAGACAGAAGTGAGTAACCTGCAGACATGTAAGTATCTGAAAGTAGAACTTGTTACGGCACTATGTGAAACAAGGGAATAAAAAAAAATGAAGAGCACAAATTTAACTTCCTGAGCATTCAAGACCATACACTTCCTTCTCTTGACCCTACTGTAGCTTTACCTCTTTGTTTCTAGCAGCCCATACCAAATCCTCCATCATCTACACAGTTCAGGTGACCTAGATTTTTTCATGGCAGATAGCTGAATGACAGGGATCTTGTGGAGTGGAGCTGCATTTATAACAAGACCAAAAACTTAGAGGCTTCAAAGTATTGCAAAACTTCAGTACTCAGATATCATGACCCATCATTCTCTTATAAGATCCCATATCCACTCTCACAAACACAATAGCAGTTAAAGACTATTAATCAGTTCAGCAACATTTATGGAAGCATCATTCATATGTCCAATCTTATCCCATTTTAAGAAAAATCCTCAAGAGAAAATAATACTTTACCTACTTGATGCCAACCACATCAGAGGTGAGCAGCTTGCTTTGGTGAGGACTTGTGCAAGACCCCATTCTGAAGGAGGTCTAGACAACTGCTATTGCCCTCATCATTTTAAGATAAACTTTTGTCTGAATATCACTCTTTATATATCACCAGGTACCTGATGATTTGTGGTATTTGGCTGAAAATGGGAGTATGGTACTGACAGAACCAATGTAAGGAATTCAAAAAGTGAGCAGTGATAGTGTTACTTTAAACATAGGGATTATGCCCCCTCCTGCTCTTTATTTAATAGTCTTTAACTCTGTATAAAGAAAATTAAACAACTAGTAATTTACCTTCCTAGAATAGGGAATATGGACAGAGACTAAGATCTCTTCTGGTGTAATGGTATTGTTACCAACTCCATCTGCAAAAATATCTCTCAAAGGAATCTGTCGCTTTCTTCCTAAAAAAAGAATCACAAATCCAACCACTTGTGTACAATTTTGCAATTAACATACATCAGTCATATTTTAATTGGCAAGAAATACCTCCAGCCTTCCTAAGTAAATAACAACTGCAGTTTACGTAACAAATTATCAGTGATATGCTCTATAAATACAAATGACTGCTCTACCTTGCACAGTATCCCAACACCAGAGTCCTAAGTACCCAGAGAGCAATCCCCATTCTGTAATCCTCCCTTCTGATGCTGCCACAATGATCCATCCCCACTCCTGTCAATCCATTCCAAATCTTTGCTGTTGCTGTCATCACTGCCTTTCCTTCTAAAACATGAAGAATGATGAAGAAAACTGAATGGGAAAGAACTGCTGCAAAAGTTTAAAAAAAAAAAAAAATAATCTTTCTGTGTTTGGTTGTTTTTTTCTGACATTCTGAACACTTCTAGGAATCCAGAAAGGAATAAATGCTATTGCCTTTTCTTTCTCTTTTTTGGTAGATCATTCTCAAAGTGACTATGTTTGTCATGCTATATGTCCTACTAAACATGGAATTTTCAAAAGGGAAGAGAAAATTCTGCAAGGAACCTAAACCTGTAAGTACCCTTTGAATACTTAAACTTCATCTAGGCTACATCGGGCTTGCCAATATCATTACACAATTAAGCTAGCAAGCCTTCTGGAAATGCAATATTTTAACACATATAATTGATTCTGTTAATTAAACAAGTTCCAGTGGCTCAAGGAGTTTTGTTGGTAGGACCGCAACTGTACTAATAACACAATTGTCAGGTAGGATTGTCCTTCTGCAGAACACAGAGGCATGAACATTGTACAGAAGGAAATCTACAGTGATCCACCAGTGTGGAATTTAACTACACGTGTTTGACAGATGAAGCCAAAGTGTATTTTTTTCTTCTGTGCCCTTTGTGCTTTTCATGTGCTACCTAAGGGGTCCAATGCATTTTTAAATAAATGATTTCTTATTACTAGACACTATTTATCTTGCAGTAGTCCTCACCTATTCCAACACTTTTTCAACCATTTTTCAAAGGTTCATATATTAAAATACTCCTCTCACATTCAGCAAACATGATATTCCAAGACTGGCTGCTTTGCAGCAGGATTATTTTCTTCATGGTTTTCATGTTACGATATGTGATGATAACACTGTAACATGGTCATCCTAGAATATAATTTAGCATTAAAATTCCATTCCTCAAATATAATTCATGAGACAGCAAAACTTTAGTAAGGGAATTTTATTTTGCTGAAGTGTGAATCTGAAAAATAACACTGTTAAGAATAGCAGCACTGGCATTTCTGGATTTTTGACTTTGCGATTCCATCCAGAATACACTTGGTTTACATGCATAAAGATTATTGTCCAATCCCACCTGTGAGCCTGCCAGGATCTAGGAAGGGACATTTTCTCTTACACTGTGATCTAAGAATCTGAATACCAAGAACAATAGTGCTTCTGCAACCTCCCTTTCTTGAACAATCCACTTTTTCCTATGTTTCACTGACTACTATTTGGTAAAGAAATATGTTAAAACCCTGTGAAAATGCCTAAAACCCTCTCTCAGCAGTAAAGTCCTGCCAAGTTAACAGATATCAATCACTGATCCTATTAATCACTCAAATAAGTAGGCACATCATTAGAATTACTGAGTAAGCAGATGCAAATGTTTGTACTTTCACTTATCAGAGCAACCTTCTGACAGGTATTTTTCCTCTCAGTGCCAAGCTATGCAGGAAGAAGTCATGGAAATCACATGGCATAAGTTTTTGTGTATCTGTTCCAAGAAATCCTGACTCAGAAACAACCCCTTAAGGAACATGTATTTCAGGGTGTTGAGTATTACATGGTCTGAAACGGTGCAAAACACACAATCTGTCTGGATCAAGGGCAAAAAGGACATAAGCTATCTAGAAAGGAGAGCATGCAATTCCAGGCCACTGGAGAGCTCACGTTTACCAGTAATTTCATCATCCTTCCAATGGTAAAGTAGTACACAAGAAAAGGAGCAGGTAGAGGGGAGTGATGGAAGGAAACTGAGGAAATGGGCATGGGAAAAGGTGCTGGAATAGTGGCTCCTGTATCAGAAGTAAGTACCTGTGAGGTATGAGAAGTCAGAGTTCTTCTCAGGGCCAGAGGGTGATTTTAAACCAGAGCAAAGCATCAAGTACAGAAAAAAACTACCAGGGAGGTAGTATACAGCTACTCCAATTGTAAGGTTTTATTCATTGTAATTCACTGCCTATAGAAGTACATGTGATCTGCTTGGTCTGAATGCTTACCCTTGACAGGAGAATCTTTGACATGTTCTTCATTTGCAAATTGCTTCTCTTGCAGGGGTGGTCTTGTGTGAGAGTGGGGAAAGGGTTTGTAACAAATGTTCACCTGTCATTTCCCCTCTCCCCATATAACAGGATCCTACACCTCTGGCACTACAACAGAGACAGCCTATCTCCTCTTACCTCTTGAAGCCAGATTAAGCATACAGTTGCTGGCTGCCAGAATAGGATTCAAGTCTGAGGTTGATTTTCTACTTACGATGTTTCCACCTAATGACTTGAAAAAAAGAAATTTATGTCACCATTATCCACCACCTTCACATTTTTATGTTGACAATATAACATGCAGACTATGCATAAATTTATGCATATTGAAAGCTCAAAGGAGATGTATTGACAGAAAATTCACTGATAAAAACAGAATTTAAAATGTGAGTTTTACATGTGGCCAGGAGCGATTTCACATTTGTTACAATTTGTTACAATTGTTATTGCACCTAATGCACAACATACAGCCATGTTTCTTATCTGTTCTCCAGCCAGAGTTCTTAACTGCTGCAAGACCGCAGAGAAAACCTTTGTCTTCTCTTCAGGGAACTCTACCACTGCATTTGTCAAGATGTCTTTCACTACAGAGAGGCTGCAGGCAGCTCCCAGAGTTAATCCTGTAACCAAAAGATTATGAAAGTGTAATGTGCGCATTGCTTTACTGCCTGGGTTTTAAACTATGTTCAGACCGTACAGCTAGGACTGCTTACATGGATTACAGGCAGATGACACAAGGAGAGGGGCTTTTGCATGTTAAAGGAACAGTGACCTTTCATATCAGGAGACTGAGGGTAAAATTTCATTAAATGATGAAACTGAGCTAATAGCTCATCACTCCTACTAAAAGGCAAATCTCTGCTTCCAGCTGCCCGTTCCAACTGCTTCCCTTGAACCGACTTTGACTGAGTAAATGTTGAGGTGTTTCACACAAAGGTGAGACAGCTTCAAAATGCTTTCAACAGGCTCTTCCTATTTTTAAACACGATTTTCATCATAATTTGATCTTGCTTTGCATATGTACATTCTAGTTATTCTCCTAAAATATAGGTAGGTAGCACTTGCAAAAAAAATCCCCAAACAGTCCTAATACTGAATACAGTATTCTTTTTCCCACTAGAAAGACAATCTGTAACTATATGCATTTGGGTAGGTATACATTTTAAATCTTTTTTAAGATTATACTTTTTTCAAATTCAATATTATAAAACAGTAAACAGTGCCTTTCAATTAAAAGTTATTAATAGACTTTATGTAATTTATTAATGTTTTGAATGAACACTGGAATGCAATCAAAAATATATATCAAAAGATATATAATTTTTAATGGCTTTTTCTTACTCTAGTGAAGCAATAGTAAATTTTGTGGGTTTAAAACAAAAACTTCATCAAAATATGTTTTAAATCTAATTAAAGAGAGGAAATACTATTCCTGGCTGGCAAGCTAAGCTGCATATCTCTTGGTTTAGAACTAGTAAGTCTCACCTTCTCGTAACTGTTTTATTTATAGATTTTTAAAATAGTGATAAATATTCTCCCCACTTCTTTTCAATTCCCAACTACTTTTCAGCTAAGAACAAACTAGTCATTGACTAGAACTGGATGACTGATATGAAATGAAAAATATGTTCTAAATGTATGACAGAACTGTCAAATACAGTTTACCATTTCAAAAAAGTGGCTTTAGGCATACCACAAGTAATTTTCATCAGATATAGGGTTTGACTTTCCTTAAAAATTTGGCAATAAACTTGCACAACCTAATTTATATTTAATTAATTTAGGCTATTATAGTAAATTTAAATCTATTTCTAGTTATTTCTGGTTTCAATACAATTTATTTAAAAACTAAAACGCAGTCTAAATTTAACTTTAAAAATCTCCATGCTTATCTTAAATATATAAATTGAGGTACAAGACTTTTAATCTGCAATAATTAATGCTGTTATCATTGAGAACAAAATGAGTTACTGCATATTAGCCACGCCAGTTTAATCACAGCCTTTTTTACTAATGCAGACAAGTGTGCAATGTTGCTAACTCTCCCCGTGGTTCTTTGGGGGTCTCTTCTGCTATATAGCATAGCATGGTACAGAGATCACAAAGCAAATATTGCATGACTTAGCACCAGAACAGTGTTACCAGAATAATTACCCTTGCCCTTTTGTGACTAATGGGGCCCAAGATAATATTGCTGGTCAGTACTGCACTGTCAGGAAGACAGAATTGTATCATGCACTGGGACAGTGGCCACAGCCACCTTGATCTGGGAAAGATCCACGCATGTTTAGGAAGGAGTTGCACAGCACTTCACACGTTCAGCACTGAGGAACAGAGCAGCACCCCTTCCTGCAGAGGAATCTCCTATGACTGAACAATGTAAAGTCTACTTACCGTCATCCAGGCATTTCACCACATTCAGATCTGGGATCCTTGCAGGAGCAATAACAATTGGATGGAACACGCCTCTAAATTTCATCTCTGGTCCTACCAGATAGGAACAGACTTAGACAAAAGACATTTTTCATAATGACAATTTCAACAAAGTGGAAAGTTATCTTACGGATGAAAATGGGAGAAGAATGATAAACATAGCTCCACTCTTCCCATTCACACTGGACCTGTGTCAACAGGAGCCATTCTGATTGTATACATACCCACACTGGTGTTCCCAACCAAAAGAGGTGCTTTGGGATAGGAAGCTTTCAGATCCAGTAATTCATCTAAGCTTACAGGAGAAATCCATGTCATTCGCTCCCCATGAAAAGACAAAGTTCTTTTTGGTTGATTTTCAGCCATTCTCTGATGGGAAAATGTAGCAGTTTTAAATATTTAGACATTAAAAAATGGCAGAGTTATACTTAATCCTTCAAAACTGGACAGAAATGGGACTTCTATGCTGGCTTTTCTGCACAGTGGCAAATTTCTAAGGTGCATGGCTGAAACATCTTCAGTTAATTCCAATGAGCTAATAAACAAGATTGATAATAAATAGCCTCCAAGCAAAAAATGTAGGAATAGATCCTGCAATTGCTGAAATTATTAGAAAAGAGATAAAAAATACTTAGGGAAGTGTCTGCACACTTAGCTTGCTTGGAGGTCACCAGTGACACCGGCAGCAGCATCCCTTTCTAGATAAGAATGCATGTGGATGTCTCTGGCTGTTCTAGCTCTTGGAAATCGTTTGTGAACTAGTGGTGGCACAAATGCACAGCCAAGAATCCTTGTCCCACAGTTACCAACCTTCCTCCACAAGCAGACAGCTAGTTACAGAGAACTTGGCTTTGAATCTATAGATTGACAATGTAAAGCAAACAGTTTTCAGTTTTTCTATGAGAAATATTGCTGTCAATTGCTGCTTATATCTTTGTCACTTTAATCACTGAGGCTAAACACTCCCCGCTCTGGGTGGCTGAGGCTGACATTTTGACCAACAAAACTATTAAGCCACAAAACGGGGAAAATGCATTGTTTTACCAATGCCAAAAGGTGTTTACCATTCAGTCTGCTGAGAAGCATTTGTATCTTCAGGTGCTGCACTGAAAACCCAGTTTTGGTCACTTCTGTGCCTTCTCACCCAATACCTAACTCTGCACCTTCATTTTCCCAATATGACTATTTTTTGTATGTGAGCATTCAATTAGCTCACTGGAAAAAGAAAGGAATATAATTTTGGATTTACATTAAAATGTTATGACGTTTCTTCTGATTAGTTACTGCTAAGCAGGACTTCAGAATGAGTTCTGAACAATGGACTACAAAGGAAAAGACAGAGCTAAAGCATAGTCTATAAGTATCAAAACTTACCATTAGTTCTGGAGGAAATATAAGCTCCTGGGTGGGATCTAAGGGCTGGAATTCATCTGTTGAAAATAGTCTGGTGGAAACCTTAAAAAGAAAGAAAACAAGCAAAACCCAAGAGTTTTCTCTCATCATTAATTACTTTTTTTTTTTTAAAAAAAAAAGGAAACCCAAAAAACAAACCATCAAGGTCCCACTGAAGTCAGTAGCAATTTAGTAATTCCATTAACGTTTGGATTTGGTGCTAAATTACCATGTATTATTTGGAGCTGCTAAGGCGAAGGAAGTGGTCTCAAAGTTCACTGCTAGCACAAATGAGTGTAGAGGCAACCAACTCAAAGACTAAGCAGAATCTTCCTGTAGTCCTGCTGTAAGAGAGTAGCTGGTTTCATGTCAACCTACAGTACTCAAAACCTGATGTAGTAGATCAGATATTATTGAAAGTGAGAACAAAGTCAAATATTCATGTGGATAAGAGGTTTCATAAAAAATTACAATAATAACTCTGATTTTTAAGAGTGCACCAGTTCTTCAGACTCAAGACAGCAGTTATATTTGTAAGAGATCAGTGGTTACATTCGGATCATCACTGATTATTAATTTAAGACAGTTTCATATATGCCCTGATTTCTTGCATGATATGATGATCACTGTATGAGTAGAGCTGAGAACACTAATATTCCTGAACTTGAAGGACCGCTCAAATCTGAACTCTGGAGATCCAAACTACTTTATACCAACTATCTGCCACATCGTCACCTTCTCATATGAAAGAATCCTTAATTTTTAGAAATATCTCAAAATTTCTTGCAAGGAAAAATAAAATATCTTATTTCACAAATAATATGCAAGGTGAATAAGGTAGAGGATAAAAATGGCAGACTATACTGCATTTACTGTAATCACAAGAGAAAAGCCATGCAATACTCTTTCTATAAGTTTTATATCTAAATAGGACAGGTAAAATACTTAAAACCCTACCTTCTCTTCCTTGTCAAATAAATCATCTTCCTGATCCAGGCAACACTTCTCGTTTGTTTTCCTTTGACAACAAATGGATTCCTAAAGTAGGAATATTCCATTAGTGAAATATTGCCCAGAAGGGTAATGAGTTGAATCCTGCTTAAGCCAATAAGACTGTCTCTTTATATTTTAATAAAGTCCTTGATGAGGTTTAATGATAAGATAAATCAGAAGGATTATGTGTTAAAAATAAAAAGTTAAAAATAACTTAAAATCATCAGATGTTGAAGTCCTTAATACAAAGTAATTCATACTATGTGAAATTAAGTTTACCTCGTGAGAGGACACATAGATAGTCTGTATTATTTCTTTTATCCACTGTTCACTCTCCCATTTTTTTCACTGTAGGTTCCTGACATGTTGCATTGAGTGATGAATTACTAAGAACATGGATCCAAATTCTGCTTTTACCTATGCCAGTACTGACCCACAGTAAAACACATGGAGTTACTTCAGATTACTCTTCATAATCCAGGCTAGACACCAAGTTAATTTGTGTTAATCAATTTTTGTAATGGGTTAGGCCTCTATACACCTTACTCAGACCTACATCTCTTAACAGAACAAAGAGATGATCTTAATGAAAATCTTGATGGTCTGTATACATATATACACTAATGGGCACAATCTACTATTCCTATCATCACTACTTCTTACCTTACAGAAGGTTTTACAGGCATCTAGGATCGGCCTATACCCAGTGCAGCGGCACAAGTTCCCTGAAAAGAAGGGCACTGATAAGAAAAAGCTTTGTTCTAAAGCACGTGGCTTTCAAATGTCACGTCTTTATAAGAGGTTTGCATTTTTGAAGCTTAAGGAGAAGTGTTAGCTCTCCAAAAGACAAAAAAGATCAGTGTCACAAGACTTAGGACCCTGCAACTCCTGAGGGAAAAGGTTATTATTTCAAGGACGCACACAAAGTATCTGAAGAAAATGGTTCAAGGGTTCAAGGACATACCTACAAATTAAAAAGTGGCAATATTTACCAGCCAGAGCTGCAATCATCTGCTCTGAAGTTGGTTCTGGGTGGTTTCTTAGCAAAGTGTATATGGACATCACCATTCCAGGGGTGCAGAAACCACATTGGGAGCCGTGGCACTTGGCAAGCCTTTCCTGAAATGCAACACCACAAATAGCACTCCTTCCAGTGTACGTCACCATTCTAATGAACTCTCTCTTAAATGGGAGATGCCATACTAAATGTTGTCTTCATAGTAAATCAGAACTTTTAAGTAAAACAATTTAAGCAATCTCAAATAAGAATAATTATTTTGTGTGTGATGCCCAGACACATCTTACTAAGGAAGCTAATTAACCTTCAGTGGACTTCTGTCTTTTTTGCATTCTCACTAAAACATCAGCTAAAGAGACTTTGTCCAGGATGTGCCATTAGCCCAAATAGAGCACAAGCCCGATCCACGCCAGCAATTCTTTCATACCAACTATCTGATAAGGCTGTCAGTATTAAAGCAAGATCCGTCATGAGCCCTGTCTCATCAGCCTTGATCAACGAACCATCAGAAACTTGTGGTGTCTTCTGTTATTATTTCGTAGGGAGAATAATCATCATATGAAATTCCCATGTGCCCTAAAAGCACTGCCACTCAAGCCAGCCCATAGCAAGGAAGAAATCAGTAATCCTCTTACACAGTGATACTGTACTCTCACCTGAACTGGATGAACCCTAGTTTTTGTACTTCCAACACCTTCCACTGTGGTCACTGCTGCACCATACAAGGAGCAAATGGGAAGCAAACATGCATTTGCTGAATAATGGCTTTGGAATATAAAGGAGAATAAAGAACATTAATATTATTATAATAAAGATGCATTAATATAATTTTGTTGGCAGTCAAGACATAGTTTATACTTACAAAGCAGTCATTATCATCATTTGGAATAAGAAGAGAATAAGTTTTATAGAAGGTATCACTTACTAGCTGTGTTTGTTGTCCCCAGTATAAAAACCATATCTATGAGGACAGTTCTGTAGAATTGCATCTTCCTTAATATTTCAGTCTTTTCTAATTGCCCTCTTGTCTTTCCTGCCCACAAACAACCTGCAAAGTGTGTTTTGGAGGAGGAAGATGGGGAGGGAGGGTTGGTGTAGTCATTTGAAGGAAATAAGGAATTACTGCTGCAAATTTATAATCAAATTTCTGACCCAAAGGAAATTCTGATGTAAAATAAGTATCATTCAAAATAGGAACAACATACCAAAATGAAAACATTTCAAAGCTTTTCATCATTAGCAATAAAATGTTTTGGTTTACTATAGCTGAAATGTTTATTTTCAAATGTCATTCTGTTTTAACTTCAGCTCCTATAATAACTTTAAACATTTTCATTTGCACTGCAGTCCAGTGTAATGCAATTGTCAAAAGGAACAACCAGTTCATTTTGCCTTTTTCCCCACCTAAAAAAGATATTCAACTGACAACAACATGTTACCATTTAAAAATTTCACTGGAGTTTTCTCAGTTTAAAAGTAATCTATTCCACTTTCCAGATTAATGAAACTCTGGTTTTGAGTTTCAAAGTCCTTTTTGTGAGTGGAGTGTAGGGAGGGAGTTCAGTATTAAAGGGCTGGTAAGACTCAAGCTTCTGCCTGTCCTATATTCCCATCAGTCATATGACAGAGCTGCGGGTAGGAGCCACATTCCAGTGGTAAATACAACAAGTGTTAAATGTATACCCCCAAAAAAGAAAACTCCTTGCAGGAGCTAGCAGTATACATGAGCAAATTAAAACATTTGAGCATGATATTTCAAGCAAATTTACAACATAGCTGAAGGACCAGTATTTTTCACAGTGTTCTCTTTTGGATTAAAGTGTCACTTCCTTTCAATTCTTTTATTATTAAGTACAGATTTTACAACTTTGTCTTTAAAGTTTCATATCTGAAAATGGTATCTACAGTTCTAAGATTCTGTGTAGTTTTCAAAATAGTCTGTTAAGGATACCGTATCTTCTTCGAAGCTGGCTCATAAGTTGATATCATCACTGTGCAGGCACCACAGCCACCTCCTCCACAGCCATACTTAGTTCCTGTAAGACGGACTGAAAATGCTATCATTAGGGAAAAAATGATCAGGGATCAGGTTTCATTTTGGTCTTTATTCTGCCCAAAGTTGGAGGTCACCTTTTTTCCTGAACTGCTAAGGAATACAGAATTGGTTTGGTATGACAGCAAATGTATCAGACTCCTTTCTGTGTTGGATTACAATTTTCAGTGAAGATTGAAGCTAAGGAATGACATGACCAAAATTCTGTTCCCAAGGAAACAGAAAAATGGATTCTGATTACTTTTAGAAGAGGAAAAAGTTGTGACAGAAAGAGGAAATGAAAAATAGTTTTCCAAGTGAAAATATGAAAGGACCTCTTGCACCAAGTCTTTAGCTCACCAGTCCCTTCCATGAACTGACTAATGACAAGCTGACTAATTAGTGACTGAGTCCCTCATCCACTCTGTTTTTCCTGAGTTAGGTTTCTGCTGGCCTAATGAGTGTAATTAGTACACAGAGAGGTCTGAGGAACGCCACAGATGGCATAAAGTGCAGGAAGAGAACTGTCTACCAAGAGTCAGGAATGATGGAGGGGAAAGGGGCTGCCTTCTTTTCACATCACATTGTCAAAAGAAAAAAAATGTTTGTCAACATGAGGGTTAGCATTCTTCACTTGCAGTAAAGTTTTGTGATGCATATATTGCTTTAAGGTCTTATCTAATAAAGCTCTACCACTTTTTCCACTGTAAAGTGCTTACTGAACCCTTTCACAGACATCCTACACTGTCAGACAAAGAAAATACATTTTAAGATTTAAGTTTCTTCCCTTCCTGCACTTCTATTTACTTGTTAATCTACAGTGGGCCTTCTAGTTATTAACAGTGCTCTAATGTGCCAATTCCTATAGCATTTAGCCTCAAAAAAAGAGATGACATGATGCTTAAAGAGGTATTGTACTGTACCTTGCAATTATAAAACACATTACCAAAGATGCTAAAGTTCCTCATGCTCACTCAGGCAACCATTTCACATTATAAAGTTTGGCAACAGCAGCATGAGATATTCCTGTCCTATTATTTTTGATCCCTGACATTAATTTTTGTCTCTTTACTGAAGTTAGTTGTCCCCCAGCTACATTAACTCAACTATATGTGGAGGCTCACCATAAAAAGGATCACTTCCAGTATCTGGCTAGCAAAGTGGTCTCAGACACAGCTGGGCAGGTGCATCTTAGGGAATAGCACACCACCATACAGACCTAGGCAACAGAGGGCAGGAATACTACAGGTTGACATTTAAAATCTATTGTGAAACCAACTAGCTCCTGAAAAAAGCTAATGTTATCCTCATTTTATAAGCAGGGTACAATGATACAGCAAGGTTAAATGATTTTTCAAGGTATAAGAGCAAGTCAGTGCAGAATTACATTATCTCACTCACCAATGCACTTTAACCAACAAAGTACAACTCTTGCAGTAGGGCTGGTACTGATCTGCTTGGTGGGTTTGGTCTCTTCTCCCAAGCAGGGAGTGATAGAATGAGGAGAAATGGCCTCAACTTCCACCAGGGAAGTTTAGATTGGACACTAGGAAAAATTTCTTCACCAGAAGGGTTGCCAAGCATTAGAACAGGCTGCCCAGGAAGGGGCTGAGTCATGATCCCTGGACGTATTTAAAAGATGTGCAGACATGGCAGTTATGGACATAGCTTAGTAGTGGACTGGGTAGTGTTAGGTTAATTGTTGGACTCGATGATCCTAAGGGTCTTTTCCAACCTAAATGATTCTATGATCCTACTTTTTATAGTCCAGTGGAATCTGAAGTTGTTCACGTTCCTGAAGAATAGTTTCATAATCACCATAACTACAGCAACCTAATCTGCTCCAGACTCCTCCTTATGACTGGCCAGTAACAAACATGTTTCAACTTAAGTTTTTCTTTTGAGACAAATATGAAAAATCTCTCCCATGTGAATCCTATAGTACACAGTACATCACTTGCCCTGTGTGGGTATGTTTCATGAGACAGTCTAGGAAGCTGCAAAACAGAGAAATTCTGCTCTTCCTCACAGCTGCTCCCTGCTCCTGGCTGAGAGTCCCTACACGTGTTCAGAATATTACACAACAGCTTCATGAACACTGAGAATAAGCTTGTGACGCAGCAGATTTTGGAAACATCCTAAGAACAGCTGAGAGCAGACACATGGTCAAGCCTCTGAAATGGTTAAGAGAAAGACAGGTAAAGATCAGAGCAAGTGCTGCACAATTTGTAGCAACCCAGAAAGCCACTGAGCTGTGGACTGAAACCAAGACAGGAGGAAAGAACCTTGTCTGCAAAGACAAAACTGGCAGGGCGAGATTTCTAGTTCTCCCAACTTCTGTCTTACTAATATTTTTTTTCTGTTTTAAAAACATACTTCATATTAACTTACTTTTAAACCTGGTTTTTGAGTTTAGAAATTTGTTTAGAGTTATTTTAATAAGAAAACATAGATCACCTCAAAATTCCATCAGACTCAGGGTCTCATCACAAGATCTTGCTCCCTTTCCTGGGAGAACGACTTTCAACAAAGCTTGGAGAATTCTATTCTGTCAAGCTTTCTGTATACGGCCAAAACATTCTTAAATTTATTTATGGGGGAAAAGGGGAGGAACACAGATACACACACACATCATGCCTGATGGCATAGCTTTTGAAGACTAGGCTAAAAATACAGCAGCTCACTGAAGAGTATTTGGCTTAGGAAAGACACATCATTCAATATGGTTGTTTTAAGGGAGTCATAACTTCCTTAACCTGGTAAATCACCTTTTAATTATCATTTATGAGAATTTTGCTTGAATAAGGCTTTCAAATGAGTGACTTAAGGGAATAAATAATAAAAGGATACGTCTCTTTCGCAGATAAGACAACAGCATTTGTTCAGGATCAGCATTTTTCTCTATTATCTGCAGAAATTAAAAACAAGGTTTAACTAAGAAACCAAGGCTTTTCAAAATAGTTTCAAAAACTATGAGTTCCCTCTCATAGAACTAGACTAATTGCCAAACACCACAGCAGAGTTTGGGCTCCTTCTGGAAATTCCTTCTCAGATATATACATTTCCATGAAAGATGTGCCAGGGCTTTTTGCAACTACTAAAAATAACTGCTGCTCAGTGAAAGGTCATACTGAGGGTATTCACCTTCAGCCATGCTAGAAATAAAAATGCAGAACTCTGCTACAATATACGCAGCATAGCATAAAGAACTAATCATTTTCAGATTTTAGAATCTCCCTGGCATTTTAACCTACTGGCATGAACACTAGATAGCCTGTAAAGCTATCAGCAGGAATCAGTTTTCTTCTAGCTTTATTTATATAAACTTTCACTTGCTGTAATAGACTAACAACAGAGAGCAACAGAAATGCCTGCATTCCTGATCGATTACAGCATTTCTTATTCCATTTGCTTAGAATCAGCTAGTTCCTTTCAGTTTCACTGAATCAACAACCAGTTTAATACTGTTCTTGCAATATTATCTTCAGGCTGGCTAATAGCCCACTCTTTGGCACCCGAGTCTTGCTGACTTTCTGTTGTGTCTCTGAAAATCTGATACCATCTGATACCTCTCCTCTGATATTCCATCAAAGATGAGAAGTCAGGCACATACAAGTGAAAAGGTGGTTTGCTCACCAGCCAAATCTGATACCCAGATGGAAGTTCATTGCACTTTGACATGTTTTTTCCCCCAAACGCATCAGAGCTAACAAAAAGGGGGTTTTAAACACGTTTGTCCTCTTGTGCCATTTCTTCCCTTCTAACAGCACTTGCTGTAATGCAGAAGAGCATTAACTAACTAAAGCAATACCTGGAGGTTGATTCGCTTCTTACCCACGGTGGAGGAGATGGGAAGGAATGCGTCTGGAGGCTCGTGTGAGGGAGGATTCCGTTATATTCCCATGAGGAAGAAGTCTGAATGCCCGCACCCTTCGGGGTTACTTCTGGAACAGCAGCCCCCCTTTCCCCACACTCTTTCCGGGCAACACTTACCTTCCTCCCGTTCTGCCGACTACTCCCAATCACCTTCTTGCCTTTAACATGTGTGGAAAGAGTTTCCAGGACTATTTTCTTCATCAACTTCCCAAGTTACAGTGGAAGATACAATGAAGTACAAAGAGTACAATTTGGTTTGGTATTTTTAAGAATACGTTATTAATTTAAGAGTATCAGTTACACCTCTTAAAGAGAAGTGTACCGTATCAGACTAGCTAACCAAAGACCTGGTCTCTGAAAGTTTCAACAGTGAATGCCCTTGGGAAAAGTATAAAAACTGGTCAAATGCATAGTCAGGTTTCTTCAGAATACTCTTCCAGCCTTCAACAATTTGCAATCCAGGGACATCCTGTGCCAGAAATGGTGTTTCTGGTAATTCCTCATAGATTTTTCTTCCATTAATTTCTCTAATCAATTTTTAAGCCCGTGTAAACCAACTACATCTACACCTGTAGTAAGGAATTCCTCAGCATAACTGCATACTGTGTGAAGAACCACCATCTATACCCAAAAGAAGTTAATTTATTTGTATCTGTCTCATTAAAAATGAGCTATGGCTCTCCTGGTTGCAAAACGTACCTGAACCTTATCCAATGTGATCTGTAAAAGTTGTGTGGGCTGTGAACTATAGCCTGCAGCTGGCAGCATCTACGATTCAGATAATGCCAGAAAACTGTTTGTCAGCTGACAGTGCATTATGGAATGCAGAAGTGATTGTGAGAATCCAGAGGGGAAGCAGTACAAAAACCTGATAGCTGAATGCTATGATGTAATTGTATGAGACATCACACTAGCACTCTCTCAGTCAGAAACTCAAGGTGTTACTTTGTCTGGATCCTGTTTGCTACTGAATTTCTATGGCAGTGCTATTTTCTTTCTGTCTGCCTCCGGCAGGTAGATACTATACTGCTCTCTACTATTCCTCAAAATGAGACTTCCTCATTCACATTTCAGTATGTTTCTGTCAAATCTAAAA
>NW_020799091.1:129844838-129859896 GCF_003259725.1 Athene cunicularia
AAAAAAAAAAAAAAAAATCGGCAGTAACTTCCAGGTATTATAAGCATTTCTAAGGGCTACTTGTGCAAGTAAAGGTTTATAGATCCATATTTGCTTCTTCCTGTTTAATCTAAACCTAATATATAGAATTAATTCCCCTACAAATGTAAACATATATATATATATATATATATACACACACACACAAGCGGTAAACAAAAATATTAAATGCAAAAAAAAAAAAACAAAAACAAACAAACAAAAATACCCCAAACCAAACCATGAGCAAAAGCAACTTTGAAGCTATAAAAAATTCAAATTACTTTATAGTCAGCAAAACAATCTTAATCCCTGTGACAGCTACACATTAATTTTTATCTCAAGTATCATGAGCTGTTTTTACATCTTTTTCCTGGTAAGAGCTTCTAATGTATCAACTGATCTGATAAAACAAGTACTTTTAGTGAAGACTCAACCAAGCAATGTAACATTGTTTATGCAGTACCTAAACTAAGCAACCATTTTGCAGAACAATTAAAAGAACTGCATCTTAGAAAATAACAAATTAAATTTTCTCTGTTTATAGAACATCAATTTGAACAACAAAACCAGTAAGGATGGAGAAAATAAGAAGAGCAGTAGCAACAATGATTTCAGAGTTACTTAAAACAACTTCTGCACATCTTCAGGTAATTTTCTTGATCCTTTGTTATTTTGAAAGATATCTATACTAAAAGGAATGAAAGAAACTAACGCATTAAGCCCTAGGCCTTATATTTTCATTGAAAATGACATGCTTTTATTTGGGAACACAGTAGCAGTCGAGCTGGTAACACCTGAGGCTATGTGGAAAAACAGGACTTTCACTGAAAAATAATTAAGACCATCTCCAAAAAGATTACTTTTTTTCTCAGAAAATGAAGCATGTGCTGCTGTTTCCAGCTTTCAAACCACAGGCAATAAACAACCGTTTCAAAAAAACAGTTTTGCTGCTGCAGTGCCTGAACAGGGGACACAAGTTGTAAGAGATACTTCTTTTAGATTTCTAATGATACAGCTGGTGATGTTGATAAAGAGTGAAAGCTAGCAAGAACATTCCAATTAAAAATTAACTACAAATTTGGGAAAAAAAAAAAAAAACAAAACACAAGAAAGCATGTATAAAAAATATTCTATGTGTAATTCTTTTTTAAATAACATTGAGTCAGGATAGAATCTATCTTCTCAACCATCTCTGCACCTCTTCAAAATGTTCCTGCTAATGTAGTAACATAGACAGCATGCTTCAGAAAGAAAATGTCTCTTTGCTGAAACTTCTCAGAGAGTAATTTTAACAGCTCTGTGTTGTAATACAGATCACATTGCCTGGGTGATAAGGTAAGATTCGTATTGGAAGAATTTCATATTGAAGGAATACTTTTTTTTCCTGTGAGGTTCTATATGAAAATATCTTGCTCTCATTATTGCTGTACATTTACAATCTTTGCATGGTCTCTGGTGACCATAGCTAAACAAGCTCTCTGTTTAGGGGATAAAGTTCCCCTATGTAAACTACCTCACTAATGGCATATTTGGCTCCAAATTCATGCATGAAATGTTCTACAGGATCTTGGGGAAGCTGCCCTGGGGCTACAGATTATCATTAAAAAAACACAACAGAAAACAGTTGTGGTATTACTTAAATATCTGTAAATAATGTTTTTGTGCCTCTTACTGTTCATGGTTATAGGTCAAGACTTACATGCAGAATGTACACACGTGAAATCTATATTCAGGTGTATATTTTTTTATATATTACTCATTTTTCTGTCAAAATATGCAGCTGAAATTCTGACAACAGGAGAAGGATGCTGGCTCCCCTTGTTGATCTTCACGAGATTCCTCTCAGCCCATTTCTCCAGCCTGTCCAAGTCCCTCTGAATGGCAGCATCCAGTGTTGCAGCCACTCCTCCCAGTTTTGTAACAACCGCAAGTTTGTGTAGGCTGCGTTCTGTCTCGTCATACAGGTTCGTTAATGAAGATGTTAAACAGTACCGCCCCCAATATGAAATCCCAGGGAGCCCTAGGGTTTTGCCTCCAACAGGACTGTATGCCGCTGATCACCAAACCTCTGGCACTGGTGGTTCAGCCAGTTTTCATCCCACCTCACTGTGCACTTAACTAACACATACTTCTTCAGCTTGTCTGTGGGATGTTATCAGAAGCAATGTCAAAAACCTTACTAAAGTTGCAACAAACATTTGCTTCTCTCCTCACCCACTGAGCTAGCTGTTGGTTCTTGTTGGAGAAGGATATAGGGTTAACAAAGCATGATTTCCCCCTTCAAAATCAATGCCGACTACTCCCAATCACCTTCTTGCCTTTAACATGTGTGGAAAGAGTTTCCAGGACTATTTTCTTCATCAACTTCCCAAGTTACAGTGGAAGATACAATGAAGTACAAAGAGTACAATTTGGTTTGGTATTTTTAAGAATACGTTATTAATTTAAGAGTATCAGTTACACCTCTTAAAGAGAAGTGTACCGTATCAGACTAGCTAACCAAAGACCTGGTCTCTGAAAGTTTCAACAGTGAATGCCCTTGGGAAAAGTATAAAAACTGGTCAAATGCATAGTCAGGTTTCTTCAGAATACTCTTCCAGCCTTCAACAATTTGCAATCCAGGGACATCCTGTGCCAGAAATGGTGTTTCTGGTAATTCCTCATAGATTTTTCTTCCATTAATTTCTCTAATCAATTTTTAAGCCCGTGTAAACCAACTACATCTACACCTGTAGTAAGGAATTCCTCAGCATAACTGCATACTGTGTGAAGAACCACCATCTATACCCAAAAGAAGTTAATTTATTTGTATCTGTCTCATTAAAAATGAGCTATGGCTCTCCTGGTTGCAAAACGTACCTGAACCTTATCCAATGTGATCTGTAAAAGTTGTGTGGGCTGTGAACTATAGCCTGCAGCTGGCAGCATCTACGATTCAGATAATGCCAGAAAACTGTTTGTCAGCTGACAGTGCATTATGGAATGCAGAAGTGATTGTGAGAATCCAGAGGGGAAGCAGTACAAAAACCTGATAGCTGAATGCTATGATGTAATTGTATGAGACATCACACTAGCACTCTCTCAGTCAGAAACTCAAGGTGTTACTTTGTCTGGATCCTGTTTGCTACTGAATTTCTATGGCAGTGCTATTTTCTTTCTGTCTGCCTCCGGCAGGTAGATACTATACTGCTCTCTACTATTCCTCAAAATGAGACTTCCTCATTCACATTTCAGTATGTTTCTGTCAAATCTAAAAGTCAGCTATCAAAAAAAGGGAACTGTCTCCATCTATTTCAGTAGATTTATTAAAATTTCGGATGCTTGTGGTAAATACTCATGGTAAATATGAGCAACTCACATTCAAATTCCCAAAGGTGATTTATTTTTAATTCTCATTAAAACATACACTTTTCTTACAAATTAAACGTGATGCAAACCCTCTGATCAAATTATAACTTACTGACCAGAAATGCAAAACACAAGAGTGGAGCCTAACCTATATTTGTCTTCCTCAGTAAAGCATTGTGTTCCTTATATAGGGTCTTCTTTCCAGGAAATTCCACTTTGGAAAACCTTTACTAATCAAAGAACAATAAGCACTCTATACTGCTAAACACACACATATATATGTATTTAAAACTGTACCCATTTTAGAAGTAATGTTCATAAAGGCAATTCTCTTGTCTTCTTCAAATAAATTTTGATTTACTTTTAAAACATGTTTTATTTTTAACTCTAGAGACTGGGGAAACCAGAAATTGTGCATCTGTAAACTGATCCCCACGCCTTAGTTTGCTGTAAACAAAATAAATAAAAAACATCATATATTAATATTAGCAAGTACTTGTGTAACTATAATTATAATATTTATGTAATTATAAAAACAATTCTAAATGGTAAATACTCTCATTGAAAGCTTGTTATACTAAAGAAATTAAATTTATGGAAAATAAATGTCTGAAAACGCAAGGCATAGATAACTACCATTTTCCAAAATAATGCTAAAAATATTAGTCTTTTTATGTTTGCTTGTTGGTTGGTTTTCTTTAAAAAAAATTATCATGTTAGTACATGAGTAATCATAACTTATTCCTGTAAGACAAAACTCAAAAATTATTTAAACCAAAAGCTTAAAAGCATCCATTCAGGATGGTATACTTGAAAATAAAATATAAATAGGACACAGTAATCTAAAATCTTGAGTGACATCCACATTTATTTCTGTTATTAGTTACTGTCTTTCTCCAGAAATACAGAGCCTTATCATTGTGGGGCAAAAGAGGAGAATGTGTCAATATATTACACCATTTTAGTGTCCAATTCAATTAGTAAAAGAAAAATATGGAACTCTAACCCCTTTGCATTTCTTTTACAAGTTCTCTGGCATAAGTATTTCTGAAAAGCCAGTGGTAAAGTGAAAAGACACTTCCTACATTACTTTTATCTCCCATTTATCCTCAGTCTCATTGTGTCAATTAATTGTTTGCTTACTTACAGAGGTAAACAAAAATATTTTGAGGGTGTATGAGTACACTGTGCTGATTTTTTTCAGTTTGTGGATTTAACTTTTCCCACAGTTTTGCCCAAAAAGGAAGACATACTCTTTCTACACCTTTGTCATAAAGTAAGTTGCTATAATCCATTCACTCTCAACGTTCTTACAGGGAAATCTTGATACTGTCTTTATCTCATGAATATGCATTCTATTAATACACACACAACACAATGTAATTTTTCCTTAAATTAATATTAAACTTTAAGAGAAACCCAACAAATCAAACCAAAAACCCCAACCAACTTTGTGGCAAAAACCTTTCAGAATACATTTAGAAGTAATCAGTTTAAAGGTCTGTTGCGATTTAAATCTATTCACTTAAGTACAAATATGTTAGTTTTCTTATCTGCAAGTTTGGCTTTTAAATCATTTTTTTATATTTAATAGTAATTACACAATTGATGTCTTGTCTTTTAACAATCTAAGAAATCCTGTGCCACTAAATTTGCTAAGAACATGAGGAGATGAGTAACTAATTATCAAATTAATATACCTTAAAATCAAGCAACTTCTTACATAAAATACAGCTAGTTGAAGCAAATGACTGAATGATATACTACTACTACCTAAATTATCTTGCCACTTCAACAGTTTATTTGGGAGATTTAATAGCAAATCTTTACTGGGGATAGTTACGTACTCCAAAAAACCAAACAAAAGCCCTAATTTACTTGTACTTACCATTTTAGACTGGGTTCTTTGTAGCAAACAGTGTCTCTTCCTCGTCTAGACGGTGCTGCTGAGTTTTCTTCTAAAGTTTGGGGGGATTTAGGTAAGGAAGTACGAGACTGTATATTAGTATTTGTCAGATCTTGCAAAGCCTTTTTGCCTGTGAATACAGTAGTTTGTCTCATTTAAAATATCTTCTGAATCATTAAGTAAACTTTGAATTCATAATTACATTTAATTAGCATTTCTTAATTCAGGTACTTTGGTTACTGTAATTTGCAGCTAGCTGCTGAATACTCCCAAGTAACTGCATTTAAAAAAGTAAAACTGCACATAGTTCATGACCTTGAATGCAGGGGGAGAGCATGCATGTATGATCTGGATTCAACCTGTATAAGAGTTCTCTAGTACTGCATTTTACAACTTCATGCCTGCTCCTTGGGCGTATGTACACAGAATGAGGATAGCAAGGTGATTACGTTGAGTGTCCTTATCTTCAGAACTCTATAGTACCAAACTATTTATAATGTCTTGTATTTTGAACCACTGAACATGTCCAAAAGGAATACTTCATTAAAAAAGTAAAGAGCCTTGGTAGAAGAAGTATTATTTGTGTCAGCTTTCTGTAATTCTTTAAAATTAATTTGGAATGGCAGACTAAACAATGAGTATTTAATTTGGAGACAAATATTTTAATAATGGGAGAAATACTGAAATTATTATTAAGCCCACATTTCAAAAAATTCTAAACCATTTATAGATCATAGTCTCTCTGAAAAGCTGTAAAATTTAATGCACACAGCAATCCAAGATGAAATAAATAGTCTTAATCTGTGTGCCTTAGAAGTTCTTCCGAGAGTGTAAATTCATCGCTGATACCAGTCAAATTTCAGATTTATGGCATCCAAATGAGTACATTTGGAATGTAGTTTTTCAAAGGAACTGAATTTAAAACTCTCTTATCTTCATTTCTTGAGTTTGAACGCTTTACCTTAAACCCTCTGTGGCAGTAAATGGATGCTATTGATCTCACAGAAGAAATTCATACGTATATGGGATAAATTATGAACTTTTTGTTGTGTCTATTTTGACACCAATAAATTATATCACCGTATATTTATGTACTTGTCAAAAAAGTGAAGATTTTCTTTCTTTATTACAGCAGCTGAATGCCTTGTATGGTCTAGCATACACACTCTTAACCGATGGTCAAGATGGTAGTGCCAAATTGCTATTTCCCTGTAGCAGAATTCTGTGCTAAGTAAAATATCTCAGTGGGTGAGACTGATTATTTTATCAATAGTCTTCTGAAATGTGTTAAGCAGAGACATAAAGTTAGCAGTTCTTCATTGGATTTCTGCTAACTTTACTTCTAAATATGAGAGAAATGTTAAGGTGACTTTGGGCTGCTTGCCCAAAGTCCCTCCTGACTTATAAAGGCAGAAGAAAAAGCACTGTCTTTTGAAGGAATTCACTAAGGAAAAGCAATGCTCATTTGGTTTAAAGAAGAGTGGTCTCCAGTCATGAAAAACCTCCCAAGTTTGGCTGCCTCACAAATCAATCTTGATTTATACTAATTTTAAAGTGAAAGTAAATTGTTATTCTGAGTTTTTCCTAAGGTTTAAGGTTAGAGATCAGGTCAACTTCTTTTTAAGCAGCAAGAATTTTGAGACATCTATGAGTCTGCATTATTTAGGAAAGCCTTTGAGTGTGAATATTTATGTTCACATAGATCTAACTATCATCACAGGAGACTTTCAAGGTGTATTTCTAAGTACAGATCAAGGTAGTGATCAGAAGAGCTGGCATCATCAGAAAGGATGGCATTTTCTTGCTTTCTTTTAATTCAAGATATGGATTTGGATATAGGATGAAAAATGAACTGGTTTTTGAACTATGCCTGAATGGATGAAGATCAAATTACTAGCTTGCTTTTCATGTCAGTAGTCTTTGATACTGCTGATCACAAGGGTTTACTGATGTATCATTAAAGTTAATAAAATTATAGGATCCTTCTTCTACCTTCCAAAGAAGGAATCAAAGATGAGAAAGTGCAACTGTAAATTACCAGGACTAACACCTCACACAATGGTCTATCTGTATTCCTATTCTGTGATCATGTAAAATAGGAGATTTTTGGCCATTGTTTCCTACCATTCAAATGAAGCCAAGGCAGTATTTGCTTGATAGCTGGGGTTCAAGCTATTAATTTGAGCCAGGAAACTGTCTAGGTGTTGGGACTTTCTCAGAGACAATGAAATGAACAGGAACTTGTTGAGAATAAATATGTTTACAAAATAGCTCCCTTCCCCCATACTAGGAAATTTCAAAGCTACATTTTAAGGCATATTTAAACTCAGGCATAGACATGTTAGTCATATATTCCTTTAGCTCCTTTACAGTAATATAATTGTGTGATAGAAGAATCTGAACCTATCTTCCAGACTACACTAAAGTTTGAATATATTCTTAATGTATCTTACTTAAAGACGTTGCCACATGAAAGTTTGCTCGTAGGTAGATTCTAGAAAACACCTGCTCAAAGAACTTTTTTTAGATCTCAGAATTCCTATTGAATTGCAGTGTTTCTAAAGAAAAACAAATAAAATCTTAAGTCCAGCTATGTTCTCCATTTACCAAGGGAACAGTGTAGTTCACTCTTATTTCCCTTGTATAAAAACTCAAGCTATTGTACCCTTTCTACCCGCAACTTTCTGAATTCCATCACATTCTTTGAAAAATGAATACAGGCTCGAACTCTAATTGCTCCTCAAGAATGTAGACTAACATCTGCCCAATTAAATGTCACTTTGGAATATACTGAAAAGTAACAAAGATATTAGTTATCACGATTAAAAAATATATTGTGACCAACATGTGATATAGAATATGAATAATTTTAGTGATTTTCATTCTTACCTTTTCCCACTCCTGTTTTATTCACTTTAAGCAAGCAATAAGAGTAGGATAGTATTAGAAGAAGATACCTTACCACTATTTCAGGCACTACCCAATTCAAAATGCCATTTTTTTTTCCTCACTATGACACACTTACCGTGACAAGGTGTCAGAGTCTTTCTGTAAGTCTCTTTAGAAATATGATCCCGTTTTTGTTCTACTTTTCCAGCATCCAGTGCTTTATTATGATCATTTTCCCCATAGATTCCAGAGTTTTTCGGTATAGAGAAGTTCATGGAAACACTGTGGTTATCAAGAGCTGGGAGGTCCACATTGGAAAGACCCTCCTGGAAAAAGCTATCTACATTTAATGGCATATTCTCAGAACTCTTGACAGGCAAGAATTTTGAAAATTCTGGTTTTTGAACTGTAGGCTTTAACTTGCTTATAAAGGAATCTCTCTCATGAGGGTCCTCCTGGTCATCCAAAATTTTCTGCTTTCCCTGATCAATATGCCTGAAATAATTTTCTTCTGGCCTGGTCTCAGTAACATCAGAACTCAACCTCTGTTTGAGCTTTACCCAATTATTAGAATTACTAATGTGAGGGCTTTTATGTGCCACTGATGAGGAATCTACTTCCTTAAACATATTAGCACCATCATCAACTTGTTCTTTAGCCTGTGGTGTATTCATAGTTACACCATTCTGAGTAACTATAGCTACCTGCATTTGTTGAGTTTCAGTTATTTTATTTCCAAGCAACGCATCTTTATTTTTTAATTCTTCATTTTTGCAAAGCGAGAACTGGTTTGGATTTTGTTTTGGTATTATATATGCTTTCCGGCTAGTCTTTGACAGTGTAAGTTTTAATCTGCCTGGCGAAAAATGGCTACTCTTTTGGTCTACTTTCTGAGTAATTTTATGAATGCTGTCACTTTCAGTTTCTCCATTTTGTCTGTAACTATTTTTTTTGTTGTATTTTCTCTTGATAATATTCTTCTCGTCCTGTTTTCTCTTGCTGTCACGTTGGTGTACTTCTGTTGGAGACTTTTTTGTAGTACATTCTCCATACTGCCCATTCTTCGCTCTGCAGTATTTCACTGTGTTCATTTTAGAAGGGTTTTGAAAAGTTTTCTTGTTTTTTTCTGGTCTGCTATGTTTCTCATCTGCATGCAGAAAGTCCTGTTGTAAAGGCAATACATTAGAAGTGTTTTCATGGAATGGCGAATTTTCAGCACAATGAATTTCTGGTGGGATCTTATTAATAGATGAGTTTGAGTCTGCTTTTTGTATTTTGCTTTCCATGTCTTCAAAAATTTCTGAAAAAGTTTCGTTCTTTGTCTCCTGTTTTCTTGGACTTAAGATAACCTGGTATGTCCTCCTAGTATCCTCAGCTTTACTTGGACATTTTTGTGCTTGATAATATTTGCTGGTATTTAGCAAACTCTGTTTCCCTGAAGAACTTCCTGTAGATAGCTGTTCTGTCTGACTTTGGAACGGTTGATTTTGTGAGTCAGTAGTTTTTGAAATTTCACTGTTGTCAGCCCTAGTGTGCCCTTCTTCTGCATACAGATTTGAACTGGCTTCACTCTTGCTTTTGATTTTCTCTTTATTCATCTTAGAATATTTTACTTTTCTGAAACTTGCTAATATTTTAGCAGAACTGGCACTACTATTTGTATTTTGGTGTAATTTATCTTTGTCTTTCGCTGTAACTGTCAGTAGCACACCTGCATCACTTGCAGTCAACTCCATATCAGCATCATAAACAGTTTCTTCAGGCTTCCTCTTGTCAGTAAAAAGTAGTTTCTTAAAATCTATCTTACTTTCATTGCTAAATTTAAGAGCTGAAGGAATAATGCAAGACAAGTCACTTGAACTTTCCTGCAAATTCATGTCATTGGTGTTGCTGCTGCTGTTGATACCATGACGAGGCAGATTATTTGAGCCACATTTTTTATCAAAATCCTTTCTATTAGGTTGAGTTTTTGACTTATGAAGTACTGCATGTTTTTTCCTTTCAGTCACATTTCCACAGAATGGCAACGAACTATCATTACATTGTTTTGTAAGCTCCTCAGACTGTCTTAAAGATTGTGTATTTTTGACATGAGCCAGGAAGGCACTATTGCAAGTTAGTTCTGTGGATAATTGATTTTCTGCAAGAAGAAAAAAATCAGTAGCTTGGGGAAAGAAAGAATAGGGTACAGTTATCAGAATAAAACAGATTACTGAAGGTTGAACCAGAAGCATGGAAAATTAGAAACTGCATATTTTGTTTTATTTTTACTGAATACACATATTCTGTGGTTGATCCTTAAAAATTTAGTCAGCTAGAACTAATTTCATATTTTACCAAAGCTGGATTTTTGAAATTGGGTATAAATAAAAATGTATTTTTCTATAAATACTGAAATTATTATTTAGGTATCTTATCAAGTTTTATTCTGTTCACATTAATTTTGTTGCATTTCAGCTCTGTTATTTCAATAAACATTATTCTACAAGAGATTGTCAGGACATCTACTCTTATGGGTGAGTATTCTATTTTTTGTTAGTTTATTACAATTTAGGAATCTTACCATACCTTCTGTATCACACATCAAGTAATGAATTATTAAATATTAATTGTCAATAGCTCTGAAAAATTAATCAGCTGTACAGAAATACACCATACCTTTTAAAAATATATTTTTGTCAATGGTTGTTTCCACTGGGTCTATTTCAATTAACTTTTGATTATTCGTACCAGAAGGCAATGATAATTCTAACTTGAATTGATCTGAATGCATTTCCTTTGACAAAATAGTGGTACACTTATGAGAATTTGGTATTTCACACACAGAAGGGCTGTCTTGATGTTTTGCATTAGCTGTTGCAATTAAAGGAAGCTTCACTGGCAATTCTACAGATCTGAAAAAAGGAAATTTTCCTGTGAAGATTTTTATTACATTTTATGCCATAATATTCAATTGTTTGAAACAGTCCCTTAATAATGTATAAAAGCAGAAAACAAGAACTCAGGTATAAAATCTGGTTCTATCTGAGAGGCAAATATATTTTTTATGATGGAGAATCCTGCTTTGTGCTGGTGAGATCCCATAAAGAAAGCAGCAACTTAGTCAAACACAAGGTTTGTCTACCACTTCCTCTCTATATATAAATTAGAAGTTACATATTGGTAATTTCTGAATTAGACAGGAAAATGTTTCTTATTACCTCAAAAATGCCTAGGACAATATACAAAGATCAGTTGTAAAGAAAGTCCACAGACACTTACCAACTTCCGCATGTAATATAACCACCTACCTAGCAGCCTGACATGTACTCTCAAACTGGCCTTCAGTAGGGCTACTTGGACCGGCTGCCAGAGGAAGAGGACTCTGAAGGTTCTTTCAAAAGAACAGTGGGGAAGTAGAAACAGTTGAATATTCTCTTACGTTTTAAGTATCAGAAATACCCACAGGAAAAAAAAAAAAAAGAATAGGCAAAAAATAGAAGTACTGATGAAAGATGCATGATATTTGAACACACAATAATTTTAAATATTTTGTAGCAAAACTTACCAAAATCCATAACCTATTTGCATCCCAAAGCAATTTTAAGTAACTATAAGTAATGTAAAGTGTATTATACATATAGAAGCACAGAGCAACATTAAGCAACTGTTCAGAACAGACAATAAAAATAGTACTTTTTAAAAAGCAACTGTAATTTTGCTGTGACACAAGGACTAACATGGACAATGTTTTCTGGTAAAGTTTCCACAAGCCAGGTATTTATCACAGCACTAAGCAAGGAAGGTATGTAGCTCACTCATTGGTAAAGAATACCACATACTGCTTTTTCTAAAATTTAACCATATGACTTCATCAGGGCTAACTGATATTTAACTTTTAGATGCTTTTTAAACAAGATTAAATCCTAAATTTTTAGTGCAAGCAATAGGAAAATTTAATTGATTTCACTCAACTAGAGTTTCATCTGAAATTGTAAGGGACTGGGGTAAATGTTTTAAAATGCAAATATGATCTGAACACTGTACTTATTTAGATGCTTTGAAAATATTTTCCTGGAAAATGAATTCAAAAGGTAATAGTTCAGAAAACATCTTACCTCGGAAAGACTGCTTATTTCTATTGCAGTTAAGAGGTTACAATTCAAAAATGCTTCTATTTCTATAAGAGTTTTATTCTGCATGTAAAAGAAAAAGAATTTAATGATATATTTTAAGGGGCTTCTGGCTTAAGAAAAGACAAGATATAATCTATGTTGTAATTTTATTTTTTTTTTACACTCAACTGAGCACAAACTGATTTTTAATACCATCTCAATACCTATAAAGGTGAAGCTGACACTAAACCAGCTATGGGATAGACATATACACTGATGGACAAAATAGTAAGTATGAAAGAAAAATCAAATGTGAATACTATGCTATTAGATGGTATAACTTCACAAATAGATGTATATTTTAAATCATCATTTTAAGAAGTAATATTAACTTTCAAAAAATTATTAAAATTTGGTTTAGCTGATCTAAGTTTAAATGATATTTGCAGCATACCAAACGGTTTAGTTTTTGATGAAGAAAGATATTATGAAGCTGCAGCTTTTCTAATTCCTTCTGAAGAGAAATCTTCTCACTCTTCAGCTTCCGAGAATTTTCTTTCTCCACACTCAAAGCCACAGCTAATGCTTTGTTGTTTTGTTTTAAAGATACTTTAAACATAGATGAGTTATCTAAAGGAAACAAAATCATATTATTTTCAACAGCTTCAGTTCCAGGCCCCCTCTTCATGAACTATCACTGTATAACAACATTTTTATCTGGTGGAGAAATAGCAAAGCCTAACATTTTCTAATACAAAACTGTTTCTGTTAGCTGTCATTCTGATGACTACTCTGTCAGCTTTAAGTTTATTTCATGCGTAGATTCTGCTCTAGTCTGTATTTTAAAAAATAAGGTTGTATTAAAACGAAAGCATTTAAAAATTGATAGTTTCACAAGCATAAAAATACGTATTTTACAAATTAAAAAGTTCAAACAGCTTGAGCATGTGAGTTTTGACAACAGAAAGAAAAAAAGCTTTAAATTAGAAATATACCTTCCACTGTCTCAAAGAAAACCTGCTTACTCATATCTGTTACAGAATGTTTTTTAGAAACTTTTTTTTTTCCTAGTAAGACTGCATCTTACCGCGATGACTTTTTGTTGCTTCACACTGATAGCATATATAGACTTAACTTGAACTCAAGCTAGAGACAAGTCTGATCATAATCTTTATAGTATAAAAAGGAGCAAGGTTAGCTTTGAAATCTACTCCAACTATGTCTCTTCATTGTCTTATGTTATTGTGATTTGTAATCCAAACCTTATTTCTTTGCTTTGGGAAACAAGTAACAATAGTAGAATCTTGTTAATCCAAACATTATGTTTTGAAATTACTATTCAATTTAGTGAATTAGTGGTATTACTGCAGTGTGGAGATTTCTAAAGGACATCAGTATTATTCGTCTATACTGTTTATCTGTTACCAAAAATTCGTATTTTTGACATAAAGCCACAGTAAGTTCAAATATATATATACAAAAACCACTAACAACAAAATATCAATATATACACACAAACAAAAATTTTTTCCACACCGATCACAGAAAGAGAAGCAGAAGTCAACATTCACTTAACCATGCTGCTTGAATTAGAAAGCTGTGAAATAGCACTGGCACACTACATTTATTGTTTCCCTACCTTTCAACAAAGAGGATCTGAGATGTTCCATAGTGGTGTTGTCAAAGTCAGAAACAAACCCCAAACCTATGACAAACCTATATTTGAATTTAATCTTGACTTACTGGGAAAACAAAGTACCTTCTGGCAAATGATTAAATCAGCAGATTAGTATTTGCAATTTTCCTTGATATAGTAAACGATTTGATGAAGAATTTTATATAAATCCCATTTTGCAAATTGGAATAGTAGGTATTTTATTATGGCAAGTGTATTTTAAAAACTCATTGATCTTACTCATTTTGGTACCTCAGTCTTTAGATGCCCCAAATGGACATGGATGTCAGAAATGCACTTGAGTATAGTCTTAAGAAACACTGGCATGCCAAAGAGCAAGCACTGAAAATACTCAGAGAATTAGATAAATAAACAACTTACAATCATGTGTTTTAACATTCTCCTAAAATTCTCAACATACCACATTAATATTTTTAACAGCAATTCAGCAAATCATGTTAAATACAATTACTTTGGAAGTCATACATTCAAAGTACAGTAAATGGCTTCAGTTTTATTTTAACAGGACTTACTTATTAGTTTAGTTCTGATTTTAGATGCTAAGGAAGCATTCCATTTTGCAGCATGTAGTGTTCCATCCTTCTTCATACGTCCTTTAACAGCATTGGAGGTGAAAATGGTAGGTGACTTAGCAGTTACTCGTTCATCCATCATCAAAATGAACCTGTACACTGTCAAGAGGAATGTCTAAATAATACATGAACTTTCTCACACTTTTAATTTTCATTACCTCATACCAGGAACTGTTATCTCTAAAGTTGAGAAAATTGCTTCAGTCTTCACCTTTGTTCAATTAATTCAAACAGGTTAATGAACTGTTCCTTGAGACTTAAGTTATCACAGAGTGGGAAAATATTTAACTAATAAACATGAAGACTAATAGGATCATAAAGTTTTTCATCTTGTCCGTTCTCTCAAGTTACCTATCCAAGCTTACACTTAAGCGGGAAGAAGCCCACGGTTCTATCACTTCACAGTATGACCTGACCAGCTTTTGCTTTCACAGGCCGCTTCTAAATCGAAGCATTACACAAAGGGCGCTGCAAGGGCTGTGACTGCGAACACGGGGCGAGGGAGGCCGTCGGGCGAGCGGAGGCCGGTGTC
>NW_020799091.1:129859946-129865490 GCF_003259725.1 Athene cunicularia
AACCGACCCGTGCCCGCGGCTGACGGGGCTCGGAGCCTTCGCCACAACTAAAGCGCCGGGCGGCCTCCGAGCAGAGCCCTACAGGAAAGCAAGGAACGATGGCACACTTGCCAGAGCATCAGTAACACTCGGAGCTTCGCAGTTCAACGGTAAAACGAGCATCCAGGCTGTAACAGATGCAAACCTGTCCCACACCTGCAGCTGGATTTATACCACAACCAGCACCCACGGCTGTATCTCTTTTGATGCCCTGTTGATAAAACTAGAAAGGCACTGTAGCCCCTTCTCACGTATGTGCAAAATCAACCATGTTAAAATAGTTCACAGGCACTCTTACATAGGGTCACACGCATTTCTTTTCATACATGGGATGTGTTTAAGCCATTATCCTTGAATCCACAGTTCCAGTTCTTTAATGGCATTCCTGAGTGTTTTAAAAAGGAGTGGGACTCACGTTAACTTGTCCAACTACATGTCTTTGCAAAACTATTTGAAATACCAACCATTAATAATGCTAAAATTAAAAAATAAATATCAATTGCATAAACACTTAGCATCAATCCCAGTACTCTCTGAGGAAGGGATTAGGGAACTACAGTTATTCCACCTGGTTGTCAGAGATTTTTAGGAAGAGTTTGAGGTATTTGGCTTTCTGTTCAAAGAGTTCCTTTAGGTTAAAATGAGAATTCCATGTAGTTTCTTCTCAGTGGAAACTTAATTTCTTTTTGGCTGGTCTTAGTAACAGATGAAAGAACAATTAATAGTCATCAAGATAGTTATGAAAACAAAAATGATAAATTTTAAAACCAATAGATTATAGCAAGCATGGATGCTGCCTGCATACCTACTGACTTGTAAGAGTAGGAGTCTCCGATGTCAGAATTTGAGCAAGGCCACTTTTGATTTGGTATATGTAATATTGGGACTGGGAACTGCAAGGAAGTATTTTAGTCTAACAAAATGCTTTTCCCCAAATTCTTGTCTGAGCCCCAAATCCCTTGCTCTTTAACCCTACTTTCACATACATTCTCTTTCACTGGCTACGTGTGCTCAATCCTGACATTAGTTCAGGTGGACATTAGTTCCTAAATTTGATCCAGGAATCAATAATTCTAAAGGAAACAGTTTTGTGAAAATCTTGAGTTTTAATTTCCTTGAAGATTTACAGGTATGTGGAAGGTTGAAATAAAAAACAGCATTAGGTTCCATAATGCAGTCATCATCATGAAAACTTTGCCTTTCCCTGTGCTAACATTACAACATGCTGTAAGGTAAATCAAAGGAATTGCACAGTATCAGTGGCATTATTCAAAAATGTACCATTATGAACCTATTTTTATAATCTACTGCAAACAGGATCTGGAGTCTCTTTTCTACCTTTTCTTAATTTCTGTATGATATATGGCACAGTTTCTCAGTGTGGCCCCAAAACTGCAAAACCCTAAGCTTCTATGCTCTCCCCTTAAAATACAGATTTGATCCAGCACACCTTATACACCTTTGGTACATTTCCCCTTACAAGGCAACTTGGAAGTGACTGTAGCCACTGTAAAAGTCTGGCCAAATAAAAGAGCAAATGACCTTACATAACTTCAAAAATAGAAAGCCAATCAAATAAAACTTACCACCTTATCCTTTCCAGCAGGCGGTGTTTTCCCCCAGATCCAATCATGAGTTTCATTTCCCCCAGTTTCACAACAGTGCCAAGTCCTGATGGGGCAATCACCAATTTGCTTCCATTTAATGTTATGTCACTACTGTGGGCAATAAATTTAAAACAAATCACGAAGTATTGCATTTCCACCTGTGGTCATACTTTCCTTTAAGCTCCGCTGAGGAACTCCCACGCTGTAACATTTCGCATGTAAAAATTTCCAGTTAATTGCTAGGTGCTCAAAGGGGGAAAGAGCTTAAAGCTCTGCCAAATTTCACAGCCTATATATCTTAAACATATTAAGAGCGGAATAATTTTCTGGTTTTCAGGATCCTATGACTGGTCTTTAAACTGAATAGAAGTAAGAGGGAGTGAAGGAAAGACAGAGGCAGACCTGTTGTAAAAGCCCTAACCATGTGGGAAGTGTCATATTGAATCTGCGTCTCAGCAAATCCACTGCTGAGAAGAACCTTGGTTGAGAAATTAATCCTGTAGGGTCTAATAATGCATGAGCTATGACTAAAGCACTTCTGGTGGGTAGATTACGTAGAGCAGCTTCTTGGTCTGTGGATTCTCTGATGTCCAACAAGACCTGAGCTAAAATTACAGCATTAAGAACACATCTTCCTCTAATCACAACCCTTTCTTGCACAAGCTTAATGAAAATTCATTTCACAATGCCTCTTCCCCTCTGTCAAATTTGACAAAATTAGTCAACTGAAACACAAATATACAGAGGATGAGCATGTAAGCCTGACTTCCTTCGGCAACTAGTGGAAAAACAAAAATCTTCTGTGTTCATTTCCCATGAACATGCAGTTCAAAAGGCAGTTTGCTTGTGCTGGTTGGTTACATTGCATGCTTCTATACCAAGTACACACTGTACTAAGCTTGAATAGTAAATTATATTTAACATGGTTAAATTTGAGGTCCAAAACCTATTACATTGTTTGCTGCTTCGTGTGTGTACATCTATTGACTGAAACCATGTATGTTGTTCTGGTCTCCCAATGCAGAAATACACAAAGTAACATTGTTCAGACTTTTGAGGCAAAACCAAGCCAGCTGAAAGGAGAAAACAAGCATGGAAAGCTGCAGCTTCATTAAGCGAATGTTTTAGAGTGAGACAGACTGGAAGTTAAAGTATATTGTAACATCTGACAACAATGGACACATTGCAAGTTGCAATTGCTATGTACGAACTATTGCCAGTGAGTAAGGGACAACATGCATTATATCCTTAATATAGTTAAACCAGACAATATTATTTCACTAAAATATGCTATTATACTAATTTTCACTTATTTTATGGTAAGTTCAACATCCATGGAATTATCAGTCTGTATTGCATTCAGTGCATTGTAACCTGTGTGCTTATTTAATTAGCTATTAAGCATTAAATACCTGGCTTCTGGGTACATTCTTAGCCAAGAACTGTTCAGAGAGCACAGGAGCCATGGTGCTTGGCATGTCATTTCCTCTCTTTGCAGCACCCATAGCATGCTTAGTTGCTAAGAAAAATGAAACGTGAAGTATTTACTGTAGCTTTAACTGCCATTCTAATGCAGATTAGCATTAAGATAAAAAGAAAGGAGTTCTAAGTAGTAAGTGATCGCTCAGAGTTAGACAATTTCGAAGAGAATTTATTATCTCCCTACTAGGACCAGACCCAATATGATTTCACAGAATCACAGAATCATCTAGGTTGGAAAGGACCTTGGAGATCATCTAGTCCAACCGTTCACCTAGCACAGTTCCCACCTACAGCATATCCTTAAGCTCCAAATCGACCCTACTCTTGAACACCTCCAGGGATGGGGACCCCACCACCTCCCTGGGCAGCCCATTCCAACACCTAACAACCCCTTCTGTAAGGAAACGCCTCCTAATACCTAGTCTAAACCTTCCCTGGCACAGCTTGAGGCCATTCCCTCTTGTTCTGTTGCTTTCTACTAGGCTAAAGAGGCTCAAACCCAGCTCTCTGCAGCTTCCTTTCAGGTAGTTGTAGAGGGTGATAAGGTCTCCCCTCTGTCTCCTCTTCTCCAGACTAAACCCCCCCAGTTCCCTCAGCCGCTTCTCATAGGACATGTGTTCCAGACCCTTGGCCAGCTCTGTAGCCCTTCTCTGGACATGTTCGAGTAACTCTATGTCCTTTTTGTAGTGAGGGGCCCAAAACTGAACACAGTAATCAAGATTTAGATGGCTCTTTCCTTTAATGTTCTTCACTTGACTGAAGGGAACTGTGAATCACAAGTCTGTAGTCCTAAATATTAACTGAAGACACAGTAGCCTATGAATATATAAGTATTCTCAAAATCAAAATGTCATAACAGATCAGAATATAGTAAGCTACACAGTTGGAACTGTAGCTGCTCTGTGATTGTTGGTTACACATTCTTTAATTTGACCCTTTAGCAAGTGAACGTGCAGTTGAAGATTTAAATACCTTAAGTACAGTCACAAAACACCTCCAAAGGGAAATTATGAGTAAAAACCCCATGATGATACAAGATGAAAATTAATAGAAATTGTAGATATAATGGAGTTAATTTGTTAGGTAAATACAGACAAACTATTTAAATACAATATAGGCACATTTCTTGTATGTGCAGTGCACAGTTAAGTAACTGGATTTTTACTGGACTTCAGACAGCAAGTAAAATATAATTAACACTTGGAATGTAGTTATCTCTTACTACATTTTCTAAACACATAAGCAGCTCATACCTTCCAGAAAGGTTGCAGAAATCTAGAGTTTGACCCTGTTAACTTTTGCACACAACTACCAGTTATTTGGCAGTTATCCACAGGGATAGGTTCTTACTCTATGTTATGGCAAAAAAAGAAATTCTTTATTTGCTTACAGAAGTTAAGTGGGAACTAGACACAATGTAACAAACTTTTTTTTAGAAAATACAGCTTCCTCTTACAACCATTTTTCATGTGTATGGAAACTTTTCATAATGAGTCTGAGACAAAAGCATAATGAGATTTACCTTTCCATTGTTTTAAGTGTGCATTTCGATGAGCAAGCAACACTATGTCAGGCATAAGGAATAGGACGGTGTTTCTGCAAGTCTGTGAAATGGCTATATGAGGGTGAAGCACCGTGCCTGCATTCATCCATGCTATTTTAATGCATTAATAGTTTGCTCTGAAAAATGCATGTACGTATGAAGCAGAAAAAAACCTCATATTTCAAAGGCAAGCAATAGGAGAGCAAATTAAAAGCTATAATGCTTGCATTCATATATGTTAGCTAGAACAGACTACAGCTGACACACAAGCTATTGAGTCGGCCTGCTCAAAGGACAAGCAGCCACGTTGGAGCCAGAAAGCACCAGCTGACCTGAGGATAGCCTTTTCTGCCTTTGCCTCCCATTTTAACCGAAGCAGACCTTTCCATCTTCAGGCTCAGAGCACGCACCACCACATCACTCTTGTGAAATCACCTGTCTCAGTGCTGCAACTCCGGATGCACAGCTTTAGGAGAAACCAGGGCCCATTGCCCAGGCTTCCACCTTGGGCCACTGGCCTGGGCTGAGCAGAAAGGCTCTGAGGCCACCACGAAGTACAAGAGTGCTGCAGGTTAGAAGAACAGCTCAAGCTGTGATATTACTGAGCCTACAGAAAAAGCATTTGAATCAAAACCACTTTGAGTGAACGCTTAATGTAATTAAAAAAAAAAAAAAGTATTATCAGGAAAGGTTCTGCCTTACAGAGTAGCCGAGGTTAGGCGGGTCACCCTCACTGCAGAGGACGCAGACACCAAAGCCATGCCAGAGGGACCCCCTCCGGGCACAGCGGGGGAGGCGGAGGCGGCAGAGCCGTGGGGGGCCTTACACCCGACTGACCCGCCATACCGGCCGGCAGGGAAGCGGCCGGCCGCC